>NC_048575.1:82347416-82494916 GCF_013265735.2 Oncorhynchus mykiss | reverse complement strand
GAAGCTGATAGGTGGGTTACAGTAGAATAGAGTGGTTCTCTGGAAACTGATAGGTGGGTTACAGTAGGAGGGGTTCTCTGGAAGCTGATAGGTGGGTTACAGTAGAATAGAGTGGTTCTCTGGAAACTGATAGGTGGGTTACAGTAGGAGGAGTGGTTCTCTGGAAGCTGATTGGTGGGTTACAGTAGGAGGAGTGGTTCTCTGGAAGCTGATAGGTGGGTTACAGTAGAATAGAGTGGTTCTCTGGAAGCTGATAGGTGGGTTACAATAGGAGGAGTGGTTCTCTGGAAGCTGATAGGTGGGTTACAGTAGGAGGAGTGGTTCTCTGGAAGCTGATAGGTGGGTTACAGTAGGAGGAGTGGTTCTCTGGAAGCTGATAGGTGGGTTACAGTAGGATGATTGGTTCTCTGGAAGCTGATAGGTGGGTTACAGTAGGAGGATTGGTTCTCTGGAAGCTGATAGGTGGGTTACAGTAGGAGGAGTGGTTCTCTGGAAGCTGATAGGTGGGTTACAATAGAATATAGTGGTTCTCTGGAAGCTGATAGGTGGGTTACAATAGAATATAGTGGTTCTCTGGAAGCTGATAGGTGGGTTACAATAGAATATAGTGGTTCTCTGGAAGCTGATAGGTGGGTTACAATAGAATATAGTGGTTCTCTGGAAGCTGATAGGTGGGTTACAATAGAATATAGTGGTTCTCTGGAAGCTGATAGGTGGGTTACAATAGAATAGAGTTTTTCCACCATGGTTAATGTACCTTAACAAACGCCTTATAGCAGTCATTGCCTGACAGGTTCTAGTTTTAGTTTTTTGTATTTGACAGATTCTGAAACGATGATCACACAGTAGACATAGAGGAACTACAGGGGTTATTTTACAGACACAGTGATAAATCAAATCAGTGTTGAACAAAGTTACCAGAGTTAAAAATGTAGGGTCAATCCTGGTACCCTGTGGAGTTGCAACTTGTGCTAAATGACAACACAACGTTTGTATCCCCCCCTGAGAACAATCATCATCATTGTACTGCTTCGTATCCAAGGTGGAAGTACATTCAATACAAGTGAACAGTCGGTGCCATTGTTTTGTCTCAAAATGGTTCCCAGGGATTGTATGGAACACGCGGTCCTTTAGGTTCATTGCGGTTCACTTGGTCTGTGTGTATGAATACATTTGGATTTAACAGGGAGTTAGGCAGAAACAATTGTTTACTTTATCTCTCCATAGTGTATTTCCCTCAAGGCAGTGGCTTCTACATGTTTCATTCTGGTTTTCATGTTGAATTCTGGTTTCCTGTTGAATTCTGGTTTCCTGTTGAATTCTGGTTTCCTGTTGAATTCTGGTTTCATGTTGAATTCTGAAGGAAAAAAGGCACCTATACAGCAATGTACTGTCAACAGAACAGACACCCAGCAATGTACTGTCAACAGAACAGACACCCAGCAATGTACTGTCAACAGAACAGACACCCAGCAATGTACTGTCAACAGAACAGACACCCAGCAATGTACTGTCAACAGAACAGACACCCAGCAATGTACTGTCAACAGAACAGACACCCAGCAATGTACTGTCAACAGAACAGACACCCAGCAATGTACTGTCAACAGAACATACACCCAGCAATGCACTGTCAACAGTACAGACACCCAGCAATGTACTGTCAACAGAACATACACCCAGCAATGCACTGTCAACAGTACAGACACCCAGCAATGTACTGTCAACAGAACATACACCCAGCAATGCACTGTCAACAGTACAGACACCCAGCAATGTACTGTCAACAGAACATACACCCAGCAATGCACTGTCAACAGTACAGACACCCAGCAATGTACTGTCAACAGAACATACACCCAGCAATGCACTGTCAACAGTACAGACACCCAGCAATGTACTGTCAACAGAACATACACCCAGCAATGCACTGTCAACAGTACAGACACCCAGCAATGTACTGTCAACAGTACAGACACAGGAAAATGCCCAAGGCAGCATCATGCCAAATGCAGGACAATGCCCAAGGCAGGACAATGCCCAAGGCAGGATCATGCCAAATGCAGGACAATGCCCAATCTAGGATCATATCTAATGCAGGATAATGCCCAAGGCAAGATAATGCCCAAGGTAGGATCATATCCAATGCAGGATATTGCCCAAGGCAGGATCATATCCAATGCATGATCATATCCAATGCATGATAATTCCCAAGGCAAGATAATGCCCAATGCAGGATCATATCCAACACAGGATAATGCCCAACACATGATAATTCCCAAGGCAGGATCATTCCCAATGCAGGATAATGCCCAGTGCAGGATCATATCCAATGCAGGATAATGCCCAGTGCAGGATCATATCCAATGCAGGATAATGCCCAAGGCAGGATCATATCCAATGCAGGATAATGCCCAATGCAGGATCATATCCAATGCAGGATAATGCCCAAGTCAACAGATATTTTGAATATCAATGAGAGAGAGGAGAGATGACCAACAAAAATGTCCTGTTGAACCTTATAATCCTGTTTGTGTCGTGTCTGTCTGTCTGTGTGTGTGTGTGTATGCCCCTCGCTATGTGGGTCACTGCCAGGCATTATCGCCACTGAAGCGGAGGATGTTATTGTTAGCAGCAGCCCCCCCCCCACACACACACACACACACACTGACTGACCTGGGTTGTTTGTTTGCTAACGCTTAGCATCATAAATCCACAGGGAGCTCATAGTTTATATCTCGTCATAATATCACAACAGGAGGAATAGCAGCGTGTTTACAAATGAAGATTAACGGGTTTTTGTTTTCTGTGGAACTTGATGTATTCTTTACTGATGATGGCAGAAGCTTTCCTGTGCTGTGGTTTTTGAGCTAATCGGAATGAGATTAGAACCGTATTAGAGCGGAAGGGTTTTCCGCGCTGGACATGTGGTCTAAACATTCTAAACGTGGGGCGCTGCACAGCCCTCGGTTCCAACCTCTCCAACCTGTGTGTGTGTGTGTGTGTGTGTGTGTGTGTGTGTGTGTGTGTGTGTGTGCATCATCAGTTATTCAGAGAGCGAGAGGAGGTTTTAGGAGAACAGAGGAGGTCAGAGAGGAGGAGAGGAGGTTTTAGGAGAACAGAGAAGATCAGAGAGGAGGAGAGGAGGTTTTAGGAGAACAGAGGAGGTCAGAGAGGAGGTTTTAGGAGAACAGAAGAGGTCACAGTGTCTACGCCTTCACTATGGTGAATCACTAAAACAATACAGAATCACACTATGGAAAAAACAGGAACTTCACATCAGTAATCAGCTCAATGTAATTGAACAATCCATAGAATCTAACCACTTCTGGGAACATAAGAACCAATTTAAAAGCAACACGAAGGGTTATCCATCCAAAATGGAGATAAACCACTATGGATAAATCAAATAAAATGTATTTATATAGCCCTTCTTACATCAGCTGATATCTCAAAGTGCTGTACAGAAACCCAGCCTAAAACCCCAAACAGCAAGCAATGCAGGTGTAGAAGCACGGTGGCTAGGAAAAACTCCCTAGAAATGCCAAAACCTAGGAAGAAACCTAGAGAGGAACCAGGTTATGAGGGGTGGCCAGTCCTCTTCTGGCTGTGCCGGGTGGAGATTATAACAGAACATGGCCAAGATGTTCAAATGTTCATAAATGACCAGCATGGTCAAATAATAATAATCACAGTAGTTGTCAAGGGTGCAGCAAGTCAGCACCTCAGGAGTAAATGTCAATTGGCTTTTCATAGCCGATCATTAATAGTGTCTCTACCGCTCCTGCTGTCTCTAAAGAGTTGAAAACAGCAGGTCTGGGACAGATAGCATGTCCGGTGAACAGGTCAAGGTTCCATAGCCGCAGGCAGAACAGTTGAAACTGGAGCAGCAGCACGGTCAGGTGGACTGGAGACAGCAAGGAGTCTTCATGCCAGGTAGTCCTGAGGCATGGTCCTAGGGCTCAGGTCCTCCGAGAGAGAGAAAGAAAGAAAGAGAGAATTAGAGAGAGCATACTTAAATTCACACAGGACACCGGATAGTACAGGAGTACTCCAGATATAACAAACTGACCCTAGCCCCCCGACGCATAAACTACTGCAGCATAAACCACTTCTCCAATCTTTTTGTCCCCATAACAAAGAACAAACAACAAAAACATATACATGATCAAATACAAATCTTAGAATCGACTATTAAAAACTACCAGAACCCACTGTATTCTCCAATTACCTTGAATGAACTACAGGACAAAATACAAACCTTCCAACTCAAAAAGGCCTGTGGTGTTGATGGTATCCTCAATGAAATGATCAAATATACAGACCACAAATTCCAATTGGCTATACTAAAACTCTTTAACATCATCCTCAGCTCTGGCATCTTCCCCAATACTTGGAATCAAGGACTGATCACCCCAATACACAAAAGTGGAGACATATTTGACCCCAATAACTACCGTGGAATATGCGTCAACAGTAACCTTGGGAAAATCCTCTGCATTATCATTAACCGCAGACTCTTAGATTTCCTCAGTGAAAACAATGTAGTGAGCAAATGTCAAATTGGCTTTTTACCAAATGACAGACCACGTATTCACCCTGCACACCCTAATTGACAAACAAATAAACCCAAACAAAGGTGAAGTCTTCTCACAAAGTCTTCTGACTCAATTTGACATGAGGATCTGCTATACAAATTGATGGAAAGTGGTGTAAAACATAAGATATTATAAAGTCCAAGTGCACAACTAACAAGTGTGCAGTTAGAATTGGCAATAAAACACCCACATTTATTTCCACATGGCTGTGAGGTGAGACAGGGATGCAGCTTAAGCCCCCCACCCCCCACCCCCCCCCCGGCCCCGCATTAGAACAGTCTGCAGCACCCGGCCTCACCCTACTAGAATCTGAAGTTAAATGTCTACTGTTTGCTGATGATCTGGTGCCAGCCAAGGAGGGCCTACAGCAGCACCTAGATCTTCTGCACAGATACTGTCAGACCTGGGCCCTGACAGTAAATCTCAGTAAGACAAAAATAATGGTGTTCCAAAAAAAGTAAATTTGCATGGACCACAAAGACACAAATGTACAGACTCAGAGAGGATAGCCTTGCTATTGAGAGAGGGCGCCATAGTCAGACCTGGCTCTCGAAAGAAGACGGGCAATGTGCCCACTGCCCACAAAAATGAGGTAAAATCTCTCTCTTTCTAGAGTGTTGTAACAATGTGTAAGTAGTTGAAGTATAAAAGGGAAAATAAATAATCATCAATATGGGAGGTATTTCCAATGGTGTTTGTTCTTCACTGGTTTCCCTTTTCTCATGGCAACGGACCATACCTCTTTCTGCTGTGATTGCACACTGCCATATTTTGCCTAATAGACATGGGAGTTAATCAATGCTTGATTTGTTTTCAAATTATTTGTTGGTCTGTGGGAAACATGTGTCTGTAATATGGTCATACATTGGGCAGGAGGTTAGGAAGTGTAGCTCAGTTTCCACCTCATTTTGTGGGCAGTGTGCACATAGCATTCTAGTTTATTCATTCACTCTATCTGTCCCTAAACAGAGAATACATAGTGGCAGAATACCTGACCACTGTGACTGACCCAAACTTAAGGAAAGATTTAACTATGTACAGACTCAGTGAGCATAGCCTTGCTATTGAGAAAGACCGCCATAGGCAGATCTGGCTATCAAGAGAAGTTAGGCTATGTGCACACAAATTGAGGTGGAAACTGAGCTGCACTTCCTAACCTCCTGCCAAATAAATGACCGTATTAGAGACACATATTTCCCTCAGATTACACAGACCCACAAAGAATTAGAAACAAACCCGATTTTTGATAAACTCCCATATCTACTGGGTGAAATACCACAGTGTGCATCACAGCAGCAAGATTTGTGACCTGTTGCCACGAGAAAAGGGCAACCAGTGAAGAACAAACACCATTGTAAATACAACCCATATTTATGTTTATTTATTTTCCCTTTTGTACTTTAACCATTTACACATTGTTACAACACTGCATATATACATAATATGACATTTCAAATGTCTTTATTCTTTTTGAACTTCTATGAGTGTAATGTTTACAGTTAATTTGTATTACTTATTTCACTTTTGTATATTATCTACTTCACTTGCTTTGGCAATGTTAACATATGTTTCACATGCCAATAAAACCCCTTGAATGGAATTGAATAGAGACAGAGACAGAGAGACAGAGACAGAGAAAATCTAGTCTTCTGTTATTGACACAGATTTCTCTGTTCCCAGTGGATTAAGGTTACGTCCTAGAGGGAGGGTCATCATCACGGCTTAAATGACACAACATGCTTCGATCCACCCACCCCCACTACTCATCAAAACCAACAACCTTAAACCTAACCCACATTTTAACCCTTAACCTAACCCCTACACTTAAAATAGCCCCACGAGGGAGAATGTTCCTGGTTTTACTCTTCATTTGGGGATTGTAGGTCCCCACAAGGATAGGAAAACCAACCAACCCCCCCCCCCCCCCCCCCCCCCACACACACATACACACACACACACACACACACACACCATCCAGACCACTCCTCTCGCATGACAGTGTAGGACAGCGAGGGGCTAGTTTAGAGCTGGGACTCTTTAAAGTGGTATTCCCTTACAAGGCATATCAATTCTCTTTATAAAGACAGTTTTTTTTATTTCACTATTTCTAAATATAACACTGCATGACACGATTGGAATGAATTTATATACTGTATGTGAGTGTGTTACTAAAAGAGGAGAGGAGGAAGGAGAAGAAGAGAGGAGAGTAGAGACAAAGGGGAGAGAGGAGAGTAGAGACAAAGGGGAGAGAGGAGAGTAGAGACAAAGGGGAGAGAGGAGAGTAGAGACAAAGGGGAGAGAGGAGAGTAGAGACAAAGGGGAGAGAGGAGAGTAGAGACAAAGGGGAGAGAGGAGAGTAGAGACAAAGGGGAGAGAGGAGAGTAGAGACAAAGGGGAGAGAGGAGAGGAGAGACAAAGGGGAGAGAGGAGAGGAGAGTAGAGACAAAGGAGAGAGAGGAGAGTAGAGACAAAGGAGAGAGAGGAGAGTAGAGACAAAGGGGAGAGAGGAGAGTAGAGACAAAGGGGAGAGAGGAGAGTAGAGACAAAGGGGAGAGAGGAGAGGAGAGTGGAGACAAAGGGGAGAGAGGAGAGTAGAGACAAAGGGGAGAGAGAAGAGGAGACTGGAGACAAAGGGGAGAGAAGAGAGGAGAGACAAAGGGGAGAGAGGAGAGTAGAGACAAAGGGGAGAGAGGAGAGTAGAGACAAAGGGGAGAGAGGAGAGGAGAGTGGAGACAAAGGGGAGAGAAGAGAGGAGAGGAGAAGAAAGAAGGGGGAGAGAAAGGGAATGAGTAGAGGAGAGGAAGGAATGAAGTAGGAGAGGACTAGAGGGAAGAAGGGGGAGAGAAAGGGAATGAGTAGAGGAGAGGAAGGAATGAAGGAGGAGAGGACTAGAGGGAAGAAGATAGAAGAGGAGTAGATGGATGCCACCACAAAAGCCCCAGTTTATTTGGAGCCCCAGCTCCACAGCTCCAGGGTAGTAATTTCTCTGTGGTCCCTGCTAGCTTGGCATCAATGTGATGTGCCAGGGACAGACTGTGGTGAGAGCTGAGAGGAAAGGACCTCTCAGTTCAGCTGTTGTCTCTGTCCGTGGTTCAGGTTCAGTTGAGACCCGAAGGACCTGTTCAGCCCAATTTCTTCACTTTGTCTTCAATCTGTAAATACCCTGACGAAGGCTTCACTCTGAAATACATTCATTTTGTTAATGAATAAGTATAGACCTCAGCTGCTATTGTCCTCCCAAGAGTTGAACTGAATATTTCCCACATCTACATTTCTAGCTCTGATAGACACATTAAAACGACAGAGATAGTTTTATCACCTCTGACAGATCAAGAGAAGCGGATGGAGTGGCGTTACCAAAATACTGTACATTCTATTAGTGGTCCAAGCTGGTAGTGACCAATCTTGTGGCTGATTCCTGATCATTAGACTTGTACTGTATATACGGTCACCATACCAGTGAAATGCCTCAATGTACAGTGTACAGTAGTAATGATAACCATGCATTTAAAATGTGCTGTAATGTTAACATAATAATGATCACTTTAACAGTGTGTTCTTACTACTCCGATAAATCACCCTAATGCTCCTTTGAATGTCATTGGTCTGTACGGTTGTGATGACCACCTCTCTAGACATTAGAAGGTTTGGTGTTTTATAAGACGCTATTATGGCCCTAGCTAGCTTCGTAGTTAATGATCTAGGGATATTCCATGGTAACAGAATGATCCAGGGATATTCCATGGTAACAGAATGATCCAGGGATATTCCATGGTAACAGAATGATCCAGGGATATTCCATGGTAACAGAATGATCTAGGGATATTCCATGGTAACAGAATGATCTAGGGATATTCCATGGTAACAGAATGATCTAGGGATATTCCATGGTAACAGAATGATCTAGGGATATTCCATGGAAACAGAATGATCTAGGGATATTCCATGGTAACAGAATGATCTAGAGATATTCCATGGTAACAGAATGATCTAGGGATATTCCATGGTAACAGAATGATCTAGGGATATTCCATGGTAACGGAATGATCCAGGGATATTCCATGGTAACTGAATGATTTAGGGATATTCCATGGTAACAGAATGATCTAGGGATATTCCATGGTAACAGAATTATCTAGGGATATTCCATGGTAACAGAATGATCTAGGGATATTCCATGGTAACAGAATGATCTAGGGATATTCCATGGTAACAGAATGATCTAGAGATATTCCATGGTAACAGAATGATCTAGGGATATTCCATGGTAACAGAATGATCTAGGGATATTCCATGGTAACGGAATGATCCAGGGATATTCCATGGTAACTGAATGATTTAGGGATATTCCATGGTAACAGAATGATCTAGGGATATTCCATGGTAACAGAATGATCTAGGAATATTCCATGGTAACAGAATGATCTAGGGATATTCCATGGTAACAGAATGATCCAGGGATATTCCATGGTAACAGAATGATCCAGGGATATTCCATGGAAACAGAATGATCCAGGGATATTCCATGGTAACAGAATGATCTAGGGATATTCCATGGTAACAGAATGATCCAGGGATATTCCATGGAAACAGAATGATCCAGGGATATTCCATGGTAACAGAATGATCTAGGGATATTCCATGGTAACAGAATGATCTAGGGATATCCCATGGTAACAGAAATACCTGATTTACATAAGTATTCAGACCCTTTGCTATGACACTCGAAATTGACCTCAGGTGCATCCTGTTTCTGTTGATCATCCTTGAGATGTTTCTACAACTTGATTCGAGTCCACCTGTGGTGAATTCAATTGATTGGACATGATTTTGGAAAGGTAGACACCTGTCTATATAAGGTCCCACAGTTGGCAGTGCATGTTAGAGCAAAAACCAAGCCAAGGTCGAAGGAATTGTCCGTAGAGCTCCGAGACAGGATTGTGTCGAGGCACAAATCTGGGGAAGGGTTCTCTGGTTTGATGAAACCAAGATGTAACTATTTGACCTGAATGCCAAGCGTCACGTCTGGAGGAAACCAGGCACAGCTCATCTGCTGGCCAAAACCATCCCTACGGTGAAGCATGGGGGTGGCAGCATCATGCTGTGGGGATGGTTTTCAGCAGCAGAGAGTCTAGTCAAGATCGAGGGAAAGATGAATGAAGCAAAGTACAGAGATCCTTGATGGAAAGCTGCGCCAGAGTGCACAGGACCTCAGACTAGGGCGAAGGTTCACCTTCCAACAGGACAATAACCCTAAACAGACAGCCAAGACAACGCAGGAGTAGCTTCGGGAACAAGTCTCTGAATGTCCTTGATTGGCCCAGCCAGAGCCCGGACATGAACCCGATACAACATCTCTGGAGAGACCTGAAAATAGCTGTGCAGCGATGCTCCCCATCCAACCTGACAGAGCTTGAGAGGATCTGCAGAGAAGAATGGGAGAAACTCCCCAAATACAGGCGTGCCAAGCTTGTAACGTCATACCCAAGAAGACTGGAGGCTGTAATCGCTGCCAAAGGTGCTTCAACAAAGTACAGAGTCAAGCGGTCTGAATACTTTCTGAATGCGGTGTAAGTACAAGTACAAGTACAGTGCATAAGTACAGTGCAGTAAAGTTTTGTGAGAAAATGCCGGTAAAATATTTTTTTATGCGACGATGTGTTAAATATTTGCTCTGAATTAAGATTCAAAGATGTCTGCAGAGAGAATGGGGTGTCATCTTATGAAATGACATCTAGAGTTTGAAAAAAATAAATAAATAGGTTCTTGAACTACAGTAAGTGAAGTGGATCAACACTCGGTAACGGAATGACAGTAACACGGGTCACTGATCTGTACTGTACAGACGTGGATATGTGACATATTGTGATGTATGCTGAATAGGTACACAAAGGTAGAAAAATGCAATATTCTCCTTTACGTGTTTGAGTATCATTCTATTGGCTCTTCACGTCCACCAGTTGGGGAACCCTGCCTTAAAGTGATGCTCCAGAATGTAAAAAATAATTTCAGCCAGTAGTTTGGTGGTGCTCAAGAGCCAAAACTGGTCCCAGTTTTTGGTGTACTACGTCATCCAGTTGTGTACTACGTCATCCAATTGTGTACTATGTCATCCAGTTGTGTACTACGTCATCCAGTTGTGTACTACCTCATCCAGTTGTGTACTACGTCATCCAATTGTGTACTATGTCATCCAGTTGTGTACTACGTCATCCAGTTGTGTACTACCTCATCCAGTTGTGTACTACGTCATCCAATTGTGTACTACGTCATCCAATTGTGTACTACATCATCCAGTTGTGTACTATGTCATCCAGTTGTGTACTATGTCATCCAATTGTGTACTACATCATCCAGTTGTGTACTATGTCATCCAATTGTGTACTACGTCATCCAGTTGTGTACTACGTCATCCAGTTGTGTACTACCTCATCCAGTTGTGTACGAGGCGAAGGCTGAGACATGACCCGCCAATCCGCGTTACTTCTTAACACACTGCTTAGCCAGAAAGTCAGCCGTACCAATGTGTCGAAGGAAACACTGTTCGAAATCAACTTGCAGGCACTAGGCCCTCCACAAGGAATCACTGTAGCTAACCGGGACAGCGCTGGGCCTTTGGGGCTCCCGGTCAGGGCCTCAGCAATGCAATGCCGTGTCTCAGACCGCCAAAAAATATAGACTCTTAGCTTTCATTTTACACCAAATGTGATGTGATCCAGTGAACTTCACACGTTGGTGCTCATGGGTCTTTTTAGATGGAAATTGCCTACATGATCTCAAGTCTGGAACACTGTGTGTGTGTGTGTGTGTGTGTGTGTGTGTGTGTGTGTGTGTGTGTGTGTGTGTACTGTGTGTGTGTGCGTGTGCGTGTGCGTGTGTGTGTGTGTGTGTGTGTAATAAAGCCTCAAATGGAACCCTCTTCTCTACAGACTGCATTATCTTTGACCAGGACCCTCTTTGGCATTACTACAACTTCTCTGATGTAGACTTTTCTGCTTTTCTCTGTAGGTGAATGGCGCCTGAGCCCAACGCTTCCCCCAGTGTGTGTGTGTGTCAGTGCAGACACACACACCCTCTCCCTCGTCAGTCTCGGTTATCAGATATTTTTACCCTGCCTGGTCCGGAATCCTGCCAGCCAAGCGGATAATGGCCCTACTCTCTCTCCAGTTACCCCTCAGAGTGTAAGGAGCCGAGACCACGACACACACACGCACACACACGCACACACACGCACACACACACACACACACACACACACGCACACACACACACACACACACACTTCCCTGACAGCTCTGGTTTTGTTTCTGGGTGATGACATCATGACCGGGGCGTTACTGAAAGGGGGAAATGTGGCAGACACACACACTCCTCGATTCTCGCTCCTCTGACGCCCGAAGTCTTCAAACACCATCGCTAGAGATGGAGGCAGCTTCAGTCCACAAAGCTTCCTGTGTTTGGAATTGTATTAACAGTTATCAGCCTTACTCCCACACCCCTTCCCAGCCCCGGTGCCTCTAGAGGGGCCCATCGACCCAGGATGCAGGGGGGCTCTGGTCCGGCCCAGCCCCAGCCACGATGCCCATCACCCAGGAGAACGCCCTGAGCCACATCCATCTACTGGAGGACTGGCTCCTGGTGGCCCAGACCAGGTACGAGGACCACTATGGAGACCCAGACCAGCAGTCCACCACCAGCAGAGACCCAGACCAGGACTCGTACCAGGTCTGTTTTTGCATACACGTGTGGGTGATGTCATTTCTTATAGCTGACATCAATGACATACTGTACTACGAGTGCCTACTGTGATTGTTTCTCTAAAGTCTAATGGTGGTCCACAATGTGGTTCTGAAATCTGTATGATCTATTGTCAGTCTCTGTAATATTGTGGAGTGATACTTCAATCCATTGTTGGTAACTCCAACTGTATCCCAGGAGTCAGAACACGAGGAGGATGCCTGCAGCGCGGTCAGTGGCAGCACGGTCAGTGGCAGCACGGTCAACAGCGGCGGCTGCAGAGGTACCAGAGAAGACATGTCTCTATGCCAGGCCGCTACACAGAAGCTGATGGAATACATTCAGCTCAACTTCACAGAGGAAGGAGAGATCCAGAGCACCGCCCTCCGACCCACGACACCGTGTGGAGGTGTGGATGCGGAGGTGCGAGCCGTGTGCCTCACCAAGCGAGAGGGGGACGGGGCAGAGCTGGGACTCAGTTTCGGTAACATCCCTATATTCGGGGATCCGGAGGGGGAGGACAGGAAGAAGGGAGGAGGGAGAAGGAGGAGGAGGAGGAAGGGGGATCAGGGACCCGTGTTGGACGTGGGGTGTATCTGGGTAACGGAGGTGAGGAAGAGAAGTCCCGCGGCGAAGTGCGGTAGAATTAAACTACGAGACGAGCTGCTGTCACTCAACGGTCAGCTGATGGTGGGCGTCGACGTCACGGGAGCCAGGTAGGAGGAGCCTTTTCTAATGATTGTAATGCATCTCAATCATCATGAATAATGTGTATGTTGCTGCACACTCCCACTCAACCACAGAGGCCTGGAGGTTGTTGGATCAACTCACTGCAGTGAAAACCTGTAGGAACTATAGGTGTTTTCTTCTCACACACTGTCAGAGGCACAGTTTTACCATCCACGTCGTGCCAGTATGGCTGCTAGGGAGCTGTCTAACATGACATAGTTTAGAGCAGACAAATGCCCTCAGTGTGTTTGGCCAGGCAGACTCTGTGGTTCGTTGGCAGTGAAGAGAGAGAGAGTCTATTGGACACATGACAACTACTGGAGACTGGGAGGGAGGGAGGGAGGGAGGGAGGGAGGGAGGGAAGTAGGGAGGGAGGGAGAAAGAGAGAGAGAGAGAAAGAGAGGGAGGGAGAAAGAGAGGGAGGGAGAAAGAGAGGGAGGGAGAAAGAGAGGGAGGGAGAAAGAGAGGGAGGGAGGGAGGGAGGGACGGAGGGAGGGAGGGAGGGAGGGAGAGAGAGAGGGAAGGGAGGGAGGAGGAAGAGAGGAAGGGAAGGGAGTGAGGAGGATGAGAGGGAGGGAGGGAAGGGAGGGAGGAGGAAGAGAGGGAGGGAGAGAGGAAGAGAGGGAAGGGAGGGACGAGGAAGAGAGGGAGGGAGGGAGGAGGAAGAGAGGAGGAAGAGAGGGAGGGAGGAAGAGAGGGAGGGAGGGAGGGAGGGAGGGAAGGGAGGGAGGGAGGGAGGAGGAAGAGAGGGAAGGGAGGGAGGAGGAAGAGAGGAAGGGAAGGGAGGGAGGAGGAAGAGAGGGAGGTAAGGGAGTGAGGAGGAAGAGAGGGAGGGAGGGAGGAGGAAGAGAGGAGGAAGAGAGGGAGGGAGGAAGAGAGGGAGGGAGGGAAGGGAGGGAGGGAGGAGGAAGAGAGGGAAGGGAGGGAGGAGGAAGAGAGGAAGGGAAGGGAGGGAGGAGGAAGAGAGGAAGGGAAGGGAGGGAGGAGGAAGAGAGTGAGGGAAGGGAGGGAGGAGGAAGAGAGGGAGGGAGGCCAGCCATGGTCGACATCTCTCCAGTGGTGTCTCTGTACTTCTGAACACACATCTGAGGAAATTAGGGGTATATAGTGTGAAAAACGACATGTTTCGGTCCCGTTATAAGAAGACTTGACAGCAAGTCCAAGGTTCCATGTTAGAGTCAACACTGGCTTGACCACGAAGAGTATTACTATGACAGAAAGATAGATGCTGGAAATAGAGGTTTAATTTCATAAAGCAACTGGACATCTGACTGATCACATTATCATTCCATGTCCTGATTGGAACATCACATTATCATTCCATGTCCTGATTGGAACATCACATTATCATTTCATGTCCTGATTGGAACATCACATTATCATTCCATGTCCTGACTGGAACATCACATTATCATTCCATGTCCTGATTGGAACATCACATTATTATTTCATGTCCTGATTGGAACATCACATTATCATTCCATGTCCTGATTGGAACATCACATTATCATTCCATGTCCTGATTGGAACATCACATTATCATTTCATGTCCTGATTGGAACATCACATTATCATTCCATGTCCTGATTGGAACATCACATTATCATTTCATGTCCTGATTGGAACATCACATTATCATTCCATGTCCTGATTGGAACATCACATTATCATTCCATGTCCTGACTGGAACATCACATTATCATTCCATGTCCTGATTGGAACATCACATTATCATTTCATGTCCTGATTGGAACATCACATTATCATTTCATGTCCTGACTGGCAACATCACATTATCATTTCATGTCCTGACTGGAACATCACATTATCATTCCATGTCCTGACTGGAACATCACATTATCATTCCATGTCCTGACTGGAACATCACATTATCATTCCATGTCCTGACTGGCAACATCACATTATCATTCCATGTCCTGACTGGAACATCACATTATCATTCCATGTCCTGACTGGCAACATCACATTATCATTCCATGTCCTGACTGGAACATCACATTATCATTCCATGTCCTGACTGGAACATCACATTATCATTCCATGTCCTGATTGGAACATCACATTATCATTTCATGTCCTGATTGGAACATCACATTATCATTCCATGTCCTGATTGGAACATCACATTATCATTTCATGTCCTGATTGCCGATCAATGGCAATATCTGGATCCGAGTCGCGAGGTGGGGGGTTTAGTTATTCACACGCATGTGTCCGTCCAGACCTTCTGAAATAGTACTTGACTACCGCCTGTCCTACAACACTTGCGTTCTAGAAACCTAGACCAGGGATAGAGGCTATAGATGCCATGCTCTGTGATTCAGTTTCTCTGGAAACTTGCCACAGTGACTCACGGGTCTGCATACCCACATCCAGGCCAGGTCGCAGTTGTAAATGAGAACTTGTTCTCAACTAGCCTACCTGGTTAAATAAAGGTGAAATTAAATCCACAGCCACACATGCACTCAGGCTCTTGCGAGTTGGGGTTAATTTCCCGCAATTCTCCACATTTTGCCATAGTGTGGAGAGAAATGCTTGCAGCTTTTAATATGATATCTGAGTGAGAGTGACAGCCAACTTCAAGTTTAGATAGCTAGCTGCTAGACTTCCTTCCTTCCTTCCTTCCTTCCTTTTTTTCCTTTTTTCCTTCCTTTTTTCCTTTTTTCCTTCCTTCCTTCCTTCCTTCCTTCCTTCCTTCCTTCCTTCCTTCCTTCCTTCCTTCCTTTCTTCCTTCCTTCCTTCCTTCCTTCCTTCCTTCCTTCCTTCCTTTTTTCCTTTTTTCCTTCCTTCCTTCCTTCCTTCCTTTTTTCCTTCCTTTTTTCCTTCCTTTTTTCCTTCCTTCCTTCCTTCCTTCCTTCCTTCCTTCCTTCCTTCCTTCCTTCCTTCCTTCCTTCCTTCCCTCCCTCCCTCCCTCCCTCCCTCCCTCCCTCCCTCCCTCCCTCCCTCGCTCACTCCCCTCCCTTCCTTCCTTCCTTCCTTCCTTCCTTTCTTCCTTCCCATACAGCTGTGTGAGGGAACTGGATTGAAAATAGCTCAATGGTTTTTCTCCAAGAGGCTCTGGTAGAGTGTAATATGTGTGGTTAGTGGAGAAGGATGGTTTCATGCTGTTTTGGAGGACAAGAGATGTAAAAGTAGAAAATATTTTAGGACCAATCCATATACTTTCATATATTTCCATATACTTTCATATACTTTCATATACTTTCATATACGTTCATATACTTCCATATACTTTCATATACTTCCATATACTTCCATATACTTTCATATACTTTCATATACTTTCATATACTTCCATATACTTTCCATATACTTTCCATATACTTTCCATAAACTTTCATCAACATCTTTGCAGGTGAAACTTCAGCCAACCAACCCCTAACCCTCTGCTGCTCTGTTGGTCTAGGGGTAAGAGCCTGTCTGAGGACTAGTACTATGAGTCTAGGGATAAAAGCCTGTCTGAGTACTAGTACTGTCAGTCTAGGGATAAAAGCCTGTCTGAGTACTTGTACTGTCAGTCTAGGGATAAAAGCCTGTCTGAGTACTAGTACTGTCAGTCTAGGGGTAAAAGCCTGTCTGAGTACTTGTACTGTCAGTCTAGGGATAAAAGCCTGTCTGAGTACTAGTACTGTCAGTCTAGGGATAAAAGCCTGTCTGAGTACTTGTACTGTCAGTCTAGGGATAAAAGCCTGTCTGAGTACTAGTACTGTCAGTCTAGGGGTAAAAGCCTGTCTGAGTACCAGTACTGTCAGTCTAGGGATAAAAGCCTGTCTGAGTACTAGTACTGTCAGTCTAGGGGTAAAAGCCTGTCTGAGTACCAGTACTGTCAGTCTAGGGATAAGAGCCTGTCGGAGTACCAGTACTGTCAGTCTAGGGATAAAAGCCTGTCGTAGTACCAGTACTGTCAGTCTAGGGATAAGAGCCTGTCGGAGTACCAGTACTGTCAGTCTAGGGATAAGAGCCTGTCGTAGTACTAGTACTGTCAGTCTAGGGATAAGAGCCTTTCGTAGTACTAGTACTGTCAGTCTAGGGATAAAAGCCTGTCGGAGTACCAGTACTGTCAGTCTAGGGATAAGAGCCTGTCGGAGTACCAGTACTGTCAGTCTAGGGATAAGAGCCTGTCGTAGTACTAGTACTGTCAGTCTAGGGATAAAAGCCTGTCGGAGTACCAGTACTGTCAGTCTAGGGATAAAAGCCTGTCGGAGTACCAGTACTGTCAGTCTAGGGATAAGAGTCTGTCTGAGTACCAGCACTGTCAGTCTAGGGATAAGAGCCTGTCGGAGTACCAGTACTGTCAGTCTAGGGATAAGAGCCTGTCTGAGTACCAGTACTGTCAGTCTAGGGATAAGAGCCTGTCGGAGTACTAGTACTGTCAGTCTAGGGATAAGAGCCTGTCTGAGTACCAGTACTGTCAGTCTAGGGATAAGAGCCTGTCGGAGTACCAGCACTGTCAGTCTAGGGATAAGAGCCTGTCTGAGTACCAGTACTGTCAGTCTAGGGATAAGAGCCTGTCGGAGTACCAGTACTGTCAGTCTAGGGATAAGAGCCTGTCGGAGTACTATTACTAGATGTTTGAACTAGGATTCTTTAGGCTATGTCTGATGTCTCTCTTCTTTTCTCTCTCGTTTGAAAGTAAGAAAGAGAAAAGGGAGAGTGTGAAAGACGGACAGAAAGAGAGAAACTAAAAGTTGGAGAAGGGAGAGACATTTGGAGAGAGGGTTATCCGACTGTTCCCCGGGCTGTGAGAAAGTAAGGAAGAGAAAAGGGAGAGTGCGAAAGACAGACAGAAAGAGAAAAAGAAAACGTTGGCGAGGGAAAGTTGTAAGGAGGGATATCAGACTTTTGCCCGGGCTGTGAGACTAACTATACCAGGAGGACGAGGAAGTTGTGAGCTGGCTCTTTTCTCATGGACCTGTGAAAAAACACTCTTCTCCTTTTTCCCACAACCAGTAGGAGCGGTAACTCTGCCTGCCCACATAGTGGTGACTTATCTTGTGTCCCAAACTGCACCTTATTCCCTATAGGGCCCTGGTCAAAAGTAGTGCACTATATAGGGAATATGGTGCCATTCAGGGCGCAAAACTTTGCCTTCCGAGGGAAAGAATTAGAGACTTGTATAAAAGATACAAGCCCTGGCTCTCAGATTGAATAATGTTGTTTAATCATCTGATGCTTTTCTTAGTCATTGTGGTGTGGGGCAGACAGACGGGGGACCGCAGGCAGATATTCATCTGAAAGTTAAAGTGTGACTGATTCCCAGGCTAAGACGGCCTATGCTGCCAGGGTATAATGGTCTATCAGTGCCTGCAAGGCGATTGATCAGCGGGTTTGGATCGGGCGTACAGAAATACAAGTGTTGGATGGAGCTATGGGAAGAGAGGGAGAGAAAAGTGGCCTTGATGATCCAGTGGTTATTGGTTTCAGACCTGGGTTCACAGGTCTCAAATATACAGTCCAAAAAACAAGTCATTTTATTTTAGTATTTTAATTAGTATTTGCAAAATACTATTTTCAAATACCTGGGCTAAATGCATGGGAGTGTATTTGAGTGTTTCAAAAAACTTTCCAAGTGTATTTCCAAATACATTAAAAAAAAAATTAAACCCTCTTCAATTGTTGTGCGAAGTTGCTGGATATTTGCGGGAACTGGAACACGTTGTCGTACACGTCAATCCAGAGCATCCCGAACATGCTCAATGGGTGACATGTCTGGTGAGGACGCAGGCCATGGAAGAACTGGGACATTTTCAGCTTCCAGGAATTGTGTACAGATCCTTACAACATGGGGCCGTGCATTATCATGCTGAACATGAGGTGATGGCAGCGGTTGAATGGCACGACAATGGGCCTCAGGATCTCGTCACAGTATCTCTGTGCATTGAAATTGCTATTGATAAAATTCAGTTGTGTTCGTTGTCCGTATTTTATGTCTGCCCATACCATAACTCTACTGCCACCATGGGGCACAAAGCCACACACGCTGTCTGCCATCTGTCTTGTACAGTTGAAACCGCGATTCATCCGTGAAGAACAAACTTCTCCAGCGTGCCAGTGGCCATCGAAGGGGAGCATTTGCCCAATGAAGTATGAAACATTTCTGGGATATTTTATTTCAGCTCATGAAACATTGGACCAATGCCTTTTTTTTCAGTGTTGTTGGGAGAATGGGAACCAATCTGGGTTAAAGCCAACTTCATCAAATGGCTTGTTTTGTAGTTAGTAATGAGGTTGGGAGATTGGGAACCAAACTGGGCTAAAGCCAACTTCATCAAATGGGTTGTTGGTAGTTAGTATTGAGGTTGGGAGATTGGAAACCAATCTGGGCTAAAGCCAACTTCATCAAATGGCTTGTTTTGTAGTTAGTAATGAGGTTGGGAGATTGGGAACCAAACTGGGCTAAAGCCAACTTCATCAAATGGCTTGTTGGTAGTTAGTAATGAGGTTCGGAGATTGGGAACCGATCTGGGCTAAAGCCAACCTCGTAAAAGTGCTAAGTGGCAAGTAGTATTACAGAGAAAACAAAGATCCTTTTTTCTTTTGATGTACCAAGTCGTTGTCTGTCTGTGGGTCCCAGATGGGTTGTGGATTAAAGTTGTCGTTCCCAAGCCGGATTGGCAGGTTTTACTGTCTGGCTGCTCTGCTGAGGCCCCGAATTAAATTCCTTTCTATGATCGGCTTTATGGGGGTGATTACACAGGAAGTGCTAGTTCCCTTCAACTGCCCAATGGAAAGTGAGAGTCTACAGTAGTCCGACTGGAATCTTACTGTGGGCTACTGAGCCAGCCTATAGAATGGTAGTCTAGACTCATCCTGCTCTCCCTCTGTATCATACTATAGCTGTACACAGAAATGAATAAATCATTTAAAATTCCTTATATTATGCAAACCAGACAGCACATATGTTATTTTTTTTAACCTATAGCCAGGGGCACTCTCCAAAACGTAGACATAATATAAAAACTAAGCATGTGTGTTTAGTGAGTCCTCCAGATCAGAGGCAGTAGGGATGACCAGGGATGTTCTCTGTTTAGTGAGTCCTCCAGATCAGAGGCAGTAGAGATGACCAGGGATGTTCTCTGTTTAGTGAGTCCTCCAGATCAGAGGCAGTAGGGATGACCAGGGATGTTCTCTGTTTAGTGAGTCCTCCAGATCAGAGGCAGTAGAGATGACCAGGGATGTTCTCTGTTTAGTGAGTCTGTCAGATCAGAGGTAGTAGAGATGACCAGGGATGTTCTCTGTTTAGTGAGTCCTCCAGATCAGAGGCAGTAGGGATGACCAGGGATGTTCTCTGTTTAGTGAGTCCTCCAGATCAGAGGCAGTAGAGATGACCAGGGATGTTCTCTGTTTAGTGAGTCTGTCAGATCAGAGGTAGTAGAGATGACCAGGGATGTTCTCTGTTTAGTGAGTCCTCCAGATCAGAGGCAGTAGGGATGACCAGGGATGTTATCTGTTTAGTGAGTCCTCCAGATCAGAGGCAGTAGGGATGACCAGGGATGTTCTCTGTTTAGTGAGTCCTCCAGATCAGAGGCAGTAAGGATGACCAGGGATGTTCTCTGTTTAGTGAGTCCTCCAGATCAGAGGCAGTAGGGATGACCAGGGATGTTCTCTGTTTAGTGAGTCCTCCAGATCAGAGGCAGTAGGGATGACCAGGGATGTTATCTGTTTAGTGAGTCCTCCAGATCAGAGGCAGTAGGGATGACCAGGGATGTTATCTGTTTAGTGAGTCCTCCAGATCAGAGGCAGTAGGGATGACCAGGGATGTTCTCTGTTTAGTGAGTCCTCCAGATCAGAGGCAGTAAGGATGACCAGGGATGTTCTCTGTTTAGTGAGTCCTCCAGATCAGAGGCAGTAGGGATGACCAGGGATGTTCTCTGTTTAGTGAGTCCTCCAGATCAGAGGCAGTAGGGATGACCAGGGATGTTCTCTGTTTAGTGAGTCCTCCAGATCAGAGGCAGTAGGGATGACCAGGGATGTTCTCTGTTTAGTGAGTCCTCCAGATCAGAGGCAGTAAGGATGACCAGGGATGTTCTCTGTTTAGTGAGTCCTCCAGATCAGAGGCAGTAGGGATGACCAGGGATGTTCTCTTGATAAATTTGTGAATTGGACCATTTTCCTGTCCTGCTAAGTATTCAACATGTAACATGTACTTTTGGGTGTCCTGAGAAAATGTATGGGAGATAAAAGTAAATTATTTTCATTAGACATTTTGTGAAGTAAAAGTATTCAAAATATAAATAGTAAAGTAAAGATACCCCACCCTACCCCCCCCCCCCCCCCAAAAAAAACTCCTTAAAGTAGTACTTTAAAGTATGTTTTACTTAAGTACTTTACACCACTGAGTACAATTGCCATAAAATAAATATGCAGCTCCAAAAATGGTTTGGTGATCAATAATATTAACTGTTACGTTGAAAGCTCACCAGCGATGGGGCAACAATTACTAACATAGGCCTACAGGTGTTTTTGGTATGTATCAAATGATTGGACGTTGATCATTTACTTAATGTATGACCCTTGCATTTGGAATTCGTTGTTACATTTTATTGTTACTGAGGTGATGAAGACGCGTCACATGCGCGCGGCTCTTCACTTCCGCTCTCCAAACTTCCCGCCAAGTGGAGTGTTTTATTTATTTGTGTCTTATTGAAATGTTTGCCGTTGCTTTGACACATTTAAAAAGCATAGGCCATATGTCGTAAATATATATTCCATATCATACTACAATAATTGCTGGCGTTTAATCACTCCATTCCCGTACCGTTCATTGCAACATGTCCACATTGTATGTTTCATGTTTGATAGGTTTGCTACGATACTTTTTTATTTATTTAGCCAACCATTTCTTACTCGGTGGACATGAACATTCTCAAGACTCATGAGGTAGAAGTTCTGTTCATTTAATTCAATGTCTGGTTTCGTTTGTTCACATGTCCAGGGTTATGTCTGCGTTCCGTGTGTCTGCGTTCCGTGTGTCCCTGCTGCGCGTAGAGGACCGTGCGCGTCTCAGTGCGTATAGAAATAGGCTACGTGGCCTGCGCAACACGCTTTGGAGTCAGAACGTTGAATAGGATAAAAATGATTGTTCCGTGTATGCATGGTGTTGAAATATCATTAATAATCATCATATCTGATTAAGAGGAATGTACAAATGGATGTGGAAATGGCCTTTTACATTGTAAAATCAGTTTATTGGTTATAAGTTCCAGTCGCTGCAACAAACACTCAAACTGGACAACTTTATCTCAATCTCTTCAGTCAAAGACTCAATCATGGACACTCTTACTGACAGTTTTCGTCTGCTTCTCGTGCTGTATTGTTGTCTCTACCTTCTTGCCCTTTGTGCTGTTGTCTGTGCCCATCAATGGCTGTACCATGTTTTGTGCTGCTACCATGTTGTGTTGCTACCATGCTGTGTTGTCATGTGTTGCTACCATGCTGTGTTGTTGTCTTATGTCTCTCTTCATGTAGTGTTTTGTCCTATATTTATATTTTATTTATTTATTTTAATCCCAGGCCCCCGTCCGTCCCCCCAGGAGGCCTTTTGCCTTTTGGTAGGCCGTCATTGTAAATAAGTCATTTGTTCTTAACTGACTTGCCCAGTTAAATAAAGGTAAAAAAATAAAAAAATAATAATTGTATGGTCCTGGGGTGCTTATATTATGTAGGTCTCTACCTGTTAGATTATATTTGGTTTCTCAAGGGGAGCCTGTACAGTCTGGCCCTCTACCTCTACCTGCGTAGGCCTGAACTGGGTGGTTCGAGCCCTGAATGCTGATTGGCTGAAAGCCGTGGTATATCAGACCGTATACCACGGGTATGACAAAACTTGTATTTTTACCACTCGAATTACGTTGGTCACCAGGTTATAATAGCAATAAGGCATCATTGTGGGTTTGTGGTATATGGCCAATATACCACGGCTAAGGGCTGTGTCCTATCACTCCACGTTGCATTGTGCATAATAACAGCCCTTAGCTGTGGTATATTGGCCATATACCACACCCCCTCGGGCCTTATTGCTTAACGAATATGGCGATTTCACCATTGGATCACCAAGATCTGTAAATAAATGTACACTCTGAGCACGTCAACCTGCCTTGCCTTCTGCTGGTGTCGTGCCCTTAACGGCTGCTACAAGGGCCCTATTTTACAATTACATCATCAAAATGGGTTGTAGGCGAAATCACGAAAAGGGCTGTCTGGTAGCCTCAATAAATAGACAACGATTTGTAGTTCCACAAGTCGTTTCCTGTATAGATGCATATTTTTTTACTTGAAAACTTGTGACTCCACTTGATTTGCTCTTAGAATGCACGACTTGTACTCGACTCGAGTTTTACTTGAGACTCAGACCTTGTGACTCGAATAATAGTGACATGGTCTCGTCTCTGTCTCTCTCTCTCTCTGTATCTGTCTTTGAGGTAGGAATTTGATGAATTCTGAGAGCAGAAAATGGAATGTAGGCTAAATCAAAACGAACTAACAGGTCCCATACCATATCTCTTAAGGCGTTTACCACAGACAGACAGAGCAGATATGTTCTCCAAGATGCTGTACCTCTGGAACTGGAACTCTGTAAGTCTGTCCTTCAAAGAGAATATCTTTATGAAGTTATAGGATCTCTTTATGAAGTTATAATAGGATCTTTATCTCAGGATTATAACAGGATCTTTATTCTAGGTGAGGGTTATAATAGGATCTTTATTCTAGGTGAGGGTTATAATAGGATCTTTATTCTAGGTGAGGGTTATAATAGGATATTTATTCTAGGTGAGGGTATAACAGGATCTTTATTCTAGGTGAGGGTTATAATAGGATCTTTATTCTAGGTGAGGGTTATAATAGGATCTTTATTGTAGGTGAGGGTTATAGTAGGATCTTTATTCTAGGTGAGGGTTATAGTAGGATCTTTATTCTAGGTGAGGGTTATAATAGGATCTTTATTCTAGGTGAGGGTTATAGTAGGAACTTTATTCTATGTGAGGGTTATAGTAGGATCTTTATTCTAGGTGAGGGTTATAATAGGATCTTTATTCTAGGTGAGGGTTATAATAGGATCTTTATCTCAGGATTATAACAGGATCTTTATTCTAGGTGAGGTTATAATAGGATCTTTATTCTAGGTGAGGGTTATAATAGGATCTTTATTCTAGGTGAGGGTATAACAGGATCTTTATTCTAGGTGAGGGTTATAATAGGATCTTTATTCTAGGTGAGGGTTATAATAGGATCTTTATTCTAGGTGAGGGTTATAATAGGATCTTTATTCTAGGTGAGGGTTATAATAGGATCTTTATTCTAGGTGAGGGTTATAATAGGATCTTTATTCTAGGTGAGGGTTATAATAGTATCTTTATTCTAGGTGAGGGTTATAATAGGATCTTTATTCTAGGTGAGGGTTATAATAGGATCTTTATTCTAGGTGAGGGTTATAATAGGATCTTTATTCTAGGTGAGGGTATAACAGGATCTTTATTCTAGGTGAGGGTTATAATAGGATCTTTATTCTAGGTGAGGGTTATAATAGGATCTTTATTCTAGGTGAGGGTTATAATAGGATCTTTATTCTAGGTGAGGGTTATAATAGGATATTTATTCTAGGTGAGGGTATAACAGGATCTTTATTCTAGGTGAGGGTTATAATAGGATCTTTATTCTAGGTGAGGGTTATAATAGGATCTTTATTGTAGGTGAGGGTTATAGTAGGATCTTTATTCTAGGTGAGGGTTATAGTAGGATCTTTATTCTAGGTGAGGGTTATAATAGGATCTTTATTCTAGGTGAGGGTTATAGTAGGATCTTTATTCTATGTGAGGGTTATAGTAGGATCTTTATTCTAGGTGAGGGTTATAATAGGATCTTTATTCTAGGTGAGGGTTATAATAGGATCTTTATTCTAGGTGAGGGTTATAATCGGATCTTTATTGTAGGTGAGGGTTATAATAGGATCTTTATTGTAGGTGAGGGTTATAATAGGATCTTTATTGTAGGTGAGAGTTATAATAGGATCTTTATTGTAGGTGAGGGTTATAATAGGATCTTTATTGTAGGTGAGGGTTATAATAGGATCTTTATTCTAGGTGAGGGTTATAATAGGATCTTTATTCTAGGTGAGGGTTATAATAGGATCTTTATTCTAGGTGAGGGTTATAATAGTATCTTTATTCTAGGTGAGGGTTATAATAGTATCTTTATTCTAGGTGAGGGTTATAATAGAATCTTTATTCTAGGTGAGTTTAAACAAGATCTTTATTCTAGGTGAGGGTTATAATGGGATCTTTATTCTATGTGAGGGTTATAATAGGATCTTTATTATATGTGAGGTTAAACAGGATCTTTATTCTAGGTGAGGGTTATAATAGGATCTTTATTCTAGGTGAGGGTTGTAATAGGATCTTTATTTTAGGTGAGGGTATAACAGGATCTTTATTCTAGGTGAGGGTATAACATGATCTTTATTCTAGGTGAGGGTTATAATAGGATCTTTATTCTAGGTGAGGGTTATAGTAGGATCTTTATTCTAGTTGAGGGTTATAATAGGATCTTTATTCTAGGTGAGGGTTATAATAGGATCTTTATTTTAGGTGAGGGTATAACAGGATCTTTATTATAGGTGAGGGTATAACATGGTCTTTATTCTAGGTGAGGGTTATAATAGGATCTTTATTCTAGGTGAGGGTTATAGTAGGATCTTTATTCTAGGTGAGGGTTATAATAGGATCTTTATTCTAGGTGAGGGTTATAATATGATCTTTATTTTAGGTGAGGGTATAACAGGATCTTTATTCTAGGTGAGGGTATAACATGATCTTTATTCTAGGTGAGGGTTATAATAGGATCTTTATTCTAGGTGAGGGTTATAGTAGGATCTTTATTCTAGGTGAGGTTAAACAGGATCTTTATTCTAGGTGAGGGTTATAATAGGATCTTTATTCTAGGTGAGGGTTATAATAGGATCTTTATTCTAGGTGAGGGTTATAATAGGATCTTTATTCTAGGTGAGGGTTATAATAGGATCTTTATTCTATGTGAGGTTAAACAGGATCTTTATTCTAGGTGAGGGTTATAATAGTATCTTTATTCTAGGTGAGGATTATAATAGGATCTTTATTCTAGGTGAGGGTTATAGTATGATCTTTATTCTAGGTGAGGGTTATAATAGGATATTTATTCTAGGTGAGGGTTATAATAGTATCTTTATTCTAGGTGAGGGTTATAATAGGATATTTATTCTGGGTGAGGGTTATAATAGTATCTTTATTCTAGGTGAGGGTTATAATAGGATCTTTATTCTAGGTGAGGGTATAACAGGATATTTATTCTAGGTGAGGGTATAACAGGATATTTATTCTAGGTGAGGGTATAACAGGATATTTATTCTAGGTGAGGGTTATGATACGATCTTTATTTTAGGTGAGGGTATAACAGGATCTTTATTCTAGGTGAGGGTATAACAGGATCTTTATTCTAGGTGAGGGTATAACAGGATCTTTATTCTAGGTGAGGGTATAACAGGATCTTTATTCTAGGTGAGGGTTATAATAGGATCTTTATTCTAGTTTCTTTATCTCAGGTGATGGTGTTAATTGGTTCTTTATCTCAGGTGATGGTGTTAATTGGATCTTTATCTCAGGTGATGGTTGTAATTGGATCTTTATCTCAGGTGATGGTTGTAATTGGATCTTTATCTCAGGTGATGGTTGTAATTGGTTCTTTATCTCAGGTGATGGTTGTAATTGGTTCTTTATCTCAGGTGATGGTTGTAATTGGTTCTTTATCTCAGGTGATGGTTGTAATTGGTTCTTTATCTCAGGTGATGGTTGTAATTGGTTCTTTATCTCAGGTGATGGTGGGCCATAACTCCCATTATGAATCATCCCAAATGGCACCCTATTCTCTATTTAGTGCACTACTTTTGTCCAGGGCCCTATTCCCTATTTAGTGCACTACTTTTGTCCAGGGTCCTATTCCCTATTTAGTGCACTACTTTTGTCCAGGGCCCATAGGGACTCAGTCCTATGAATCATCCCACGATCTTCTCTTATACATTTACTCCTCCTCTGAACCTGTAGATGTTGTTAGATTGTTGGGGTAGAGCCTACATTAGAGTTTTGTGCTACTGTGTTGTGTTGGATGGATAATATACCTTCTACAGTGAATGGTTGCAATTGGGTTGTTGTTTTAACAGTGTCCACTAGGTGGCACTAACAGATGGTCATTCACAGATACTGCTGCTGAGTCGCCAACAGTCGTCTCCCACTCAGGTTTTTGCTCTAGTTAAACTGTAAACAGAACAAACTGCTCAAACAACACAAACAATGATCAATAATAATAATAATAATAATAATTATCCAATGAACTCTTTCGAGAAATTGCTTTTGTCTCTAAAGTTGTTGCTGCACTGACTGTTATTGTAAACATGTCCACCAAACAGTTCTTAATGATGGGTCATACATTTGTTAACTTCTACTGTTCTGTTAAATTAAACACATTTTTTCCCCGGCTGGCTTTAATGTACTGTAAAGAGTGAGAGTTATGAATGATGCCACTGTCCCTGGAACCTCGGCCATGGAATCTGAGGAATGCATACCCAGACTGCTTTGGTTAAAGACGTAGTGAAGGGAGACACTGGCAGTGTAGTAGTAGAGACCTGTAGATCTGTGTATAGAACAGTAGAAGGTGATTGGGGGGAAAATGGTCAAGAATCCAATGGAAATGGGTACAGTATATACCAGTAGAAACCAAGGTGGTTGACAATAGCAGAGGCCAGTAGAAAACCAGTTGAATTGTGGGTAAGACTACTTAAAGTCTGCAGGTATAATGCTTGATTACTTGTTATAAGCATATGAGTCTTTATAATGTCTTATTATTAGCTTTATAAGAGATTATGAGGTCAGGCTCAGGCCACAGACATGCATCTAAGAAAACAATAGATGGGTTGAATGTGATGAATGAGATGGTCCGTCTCTGAGAAAGATGAGACCTGCCACTGAATAGGGGATGTTACATTAGGAATGCCACTGAATAGGGGATGTTACATTAGGAATGCCACTGAATAGGGGATGTTATATTAGGAATGTCACTGAATAGGGGATGTTATATTAGGAATGTCACTGAATAGGGGATGTTATATTAGGAATGTCACTGAATAGGGGATGTTACATTAGGAATGTCACTGAATAGGGGATGTTATATTAGGAATGTCACTGAATAGGGGATGTTATATTAGGAATGTCACTGAATAGGGGATGTTACATTAGGAATGTCACTGAATAGGGGATGTTATATTAGGAATGTCACTGAATAGGGGATGTTAAAATAGGAATGTCACTGAATACGGGATGTTACAATAGGAATGTCACTGAATAGGGGATGTTACATTATGAATGTCACTGAATAGGGGATGTTACATTAGGAATGCCACTGAATAGGGGATGTTACATTAGGAATATTTGTTATGTGGACAGGACATTATGACGGGGTCATGTTGAGGAGGGAGGTGAAAATAGATAGTTCTATTATATTTGAAAGAGTTGCTGTTTAGCTGGTCCAGAGTTGGTGTTTGGCTGTACATCCCTCAGTAATATGTCTCTGAAACTCAGTCATAACAAATCTATATTGTCAGAAATGGATTTTGATAGCCCCTCCCACGTTTACTATTAATTAGGTGTGTTATCAGCAGATCATCAGAGACATCTTCAGAGTGTCTGTCTGTGACAGAACACCCGAGGGGTATGCTACGTAGCAAGCTAGATCTACTCTGGGGTTTCTAACGCTAGCCAGCTTCAGTTAGCTTCACATTCCAGGTCAGGCTTCATCTGCACTACGACGGTGGATATTGCACGTCCAACCTGCTCCTAACTCTAGCAGGCTTGTAACTGCGTGCGCATGTCGAAACACCGAACCGAAACACCATGCTGAAACACTGAACCGAAACACCATGCTGAAACACCGAACCGAAACACCATGCTGAAACACCATGCTGAAACACCATGTCGAAACACCATGTCGAAACACCGAACCGAAACACCATGTCGAAACACCGAACCGAAACACCATGTCGAAACACCGAACCAAAACACCATGTCGAAACACCGAACTGAAACACCATGTCGAAACACCGAACCGAAACACCATGCTGAAACACCGAACTGAAACACCATGTCGAAACACCGAACCGAAACACCATGCTGAAACACCGAACCGAAACACCATGTCGAAACACCGAACCGAAACACCATGCTGAAACACCGAACCGAAACACCATGCTGAAACACCGAACCGAAACACCATGCTGAAACACCGAACCGAAACACCATGTCGAAACACCGAACCGAAACACCATGCTGAAACACCGAACCGAAACACCATGTCGAAACACCGAACCGAAACACCATGTCGAAACACCGAACCGAAACACCATGTCGAAACACCGAACCGAAACACCATGCTGAAACACCGAACCGAAACACCATGTCGAAACACCGAACCGAAACACCATGTCGAAACACCGAACCGAAACACCATGTCGAAACACCGAACTGAAACACCACGTCGAAACACCGAACCGAAACACCATGCTGAAACACCGAACCGAAACACCATGTCGAAACACCGAACCGAAACACCATGCTGAAACACCGAACTGAAACACCATGTCGAAACACCGAACCGAAACACCATGCTGAAACACCGAACCGAAACACCATGTCGAAACACCGAACCGAAACACCATGTCGAAACACCGAACCGAAACACCATGCTGAAACACCGAACTGAAACACCATGTCGAAACACCGAACCGAAACACCATGCTGAAACACCGAACCGAAACACCATGCTGAAACACCGAACCGAAACACCATGTCGAAACACCGAACCAAAACACCATGTTGAAACACCGAACTGAAACACCACGTCGAAACACCGAACTGAAACATCATGTCGAAACACCGAACCGAAACACCATGCTGAAACACCGAACCAAAACACCATGTTGAAACACCGAACTGAAACGCCATGCTGAAACACCGAACCAAAACACCATGCTGAAACACCGAACCGAAACACCATGTCGAAACACCGAACCGAAACACCATGTCGAAACACCGAACCGAAACACCATGTCGAAACACCGAACTGAAACACCATGTCGAAACACCGAACCGAAACATCATGTCGAAACACCGAACCGAAACACCATGTCGAAACACCGAACCGAAACACCATGTCGAAACACCGAACCGAAACATCATGTCGAAACACCGAACCAAAACACCATGTCGAAACACCGAACTGAAACACCATGTCGAAACACCGAACCAAAACACCATGCTGAAACACCGAACCGAAACACCATGTCGAAACACTGAACCGAAACACCATGCTGAAACACCGATCCATGGGCGAGTCAATGCCACATTTTCATTTGTACCATGAATGAGGTTCTCTTGCCAATTCATCAGTCTGTGGTGTGAAATACACATGTAGAAGTGCTGTCTATTACGTTGGTGTGCTTATCAATGAACGAGCACCTTTTTTCCCCCAGTCCTATGATAAAAATAATTGTTAAGTCATACAAAAGTATTCCTGTGCGTGAAGTTTCAAATGCATTTGTTATTACTAAATGTGTAATGTGATAGGTATTTTACCATGACTCTTTTCTAACACACAAAAACGCATTTCATAAATAAACTTTTTAATCCGTTGTTTTCCTAAAATGAATGATGATGCAATCTTTGTGATCCTAGATCATAACTCTTACCCTGAGGCACTCTGGGAATACGGGCCCTGATCAGCTTCCTCCACCTTCTGTCCTCCTGTCCTGAGGGGTATCCTACAAAGCAAGCTAGATCTACTCTGGGTTTTCTAACGCTATCCAGCTTCAGTTAGCTTCACATTCCAGGTCAGGCTTCATCTGTAATACGACGGTAGAAATTGCTCGTCCACCTGCCACTAACTCTAGCAGGCTTGTAACTGAGCATGTGCACATGTGGCTAGTCGAACGCTGAACTCTTCATTGACACAATGCTGAAACATCAGTTCATGGGCCAGTCACTGCCACATTTTCATTTGTGCCGTAATCAAAATAGTATTTTAGAAGTGCTGTCTTAATTTAATTATTTATTGTTAATACTTTTTTTTCCCACTAATTGATCAAATAATTGTATTTTTTCTTGAACCTTTCTTTAACTAGGCCAAGTCAGATGAGAACAAATTCTTATTTATAATGACGGCCTACCGGGGAACAGGGGGTTAACTGCCTTGTTCAGAGGCAGAATGACAGATTTTTACCTTGTCAGCTCAGGGATTCAATCTAGCAACCTTTCGGTTACTGGCCCAACACTCTAACCACTAGGCTACCTGCTGGTTACTAGTCCAACGCTCTAACCACTAGGCTACCTGCTGGTTACTAGTCCAACGCTCTAACCACTAGGCTACCTGCTGGTTACTAGTCCAACGCTCTAACCACTAGGTTACCTGCTGGTTACTAGTCCAACGCTCTAACCACTAGGCTACCTGCTGGTTACTAGTCCAACGCTCTAACCACTAGGCTACCTGCTGGTTACTAGTCCAACGCTCTAACCACTAGGTTACCTGCTGGTTACTAGTCCAACACTCTAACCACTAGGCTACTTGCTGGTTACTGACCCAACACTCTAACCACTAGGCTACCTGCTGGTTACTAGTCCAACGCTCTAACCACTAGGTTACCTGCTGGTTACTAGTCCAACACTCTAACCACTAGGCTACCTGCTGGTTACTGACCCAACACTCTAACCACTAGGTTACCTGCTGGTTACTAGTCCAACACTCTAACCACTAGGTTACCTGCTGGTTACTAGTCCAACACTCTAACCACTAGGCTACCTGCTGGTTACTGACCCAACACTCTAACCACTAGGCTACCTGCTGGTTACTAGTCCAACGCTCTAACCACTAGGTGGACTGGGAGATGTTTCGTATTGCGTCAGATAACAACATTGACGAATACGCTGATTCGGTGTGCGAGTTCATTAGAACTTGCGTTGAAGATGTCGTTCCCATAGCAACGATTAAAACATTCCCTAACCAGAAACCGTGGATTGATGGCAGCATTCGTGTGAAACTGAAAGCGCGAACCACTGCTTTTAATCAGGGCAAGGTGTCTGGTAACATGACCGAATACAAACAGTGCAGCTATTCCCTCCGCAAGGCTATCAAACAAGCTAAGCGCCAGTACAGAGACAAAGTAGAATCTCAATTCAACGGCTCAGACACAAGAGGCATGTGGCAGGGTCTACAGTTAATCACGGACTACAGGAAGAAATCCAGCCCAGTCACGGACCAGGATGTCTTGCTCCCAGGCAGACTAAATAACTTTTTTGCCCGCTTTGAGGACAATACAGTGCCACTGACACGGCCTGCAACGAAAACATGCGGTCTCTCCTTCACTGCAGCCGAGGTGAGTAAGACATTTAAACGTGTTAACCCTCGCAAGGCTGCAGGCCCAGACGGCATCCCCAGCCGCGCCCTCAGAGCATGCGCAGACCAGCTGGCCGGTGTGTTTACGGACATATTCAATCAATCCCTATACCAGTCTGCTGTTCCCACATGCTTCAAGAGGGCCACCATTGTTCCTGTTCCCAAGAAAGCTAAGGTAACTGAGCTAAACGACTACCGCCCCGTAGCACTCACATCCGTCATCATGAAGTGCTTTGAGAGACTAGTCAAGGACCATATCACCTCCACCCTACCTGACACCCTAGACCCACTCCAATTTGCTTACCGCCCAAATAGGTCCACAGACGATGCAATCTCAACCACACTGCACACTGCCCTAACCCATCTGGACAAGAGGAATACCTATGTGAGAATGCTGTTCATCGACTACAGCTCGGCATTCAACACCATAGTACCCTCCAAGCTCGTCATCAAGCTCGAGACCCTGGGTCTCGACCCCGCCCTGTGCAACTGGGTACTGGACTTCCTGACGGGCCGCCCCCAGGTGGTGAGGGTAGGCAACAACATCTCCTCCCCGCTGATCCTCAACACTGGGGCCCCACAAGGGTGCGTTCTGAGCCCTCTCCTGTACTCCCTGTTCACCCACGACTGCGTGGCCACGCACGCCTTCAACTCAATCATCAAGTTTGCGGACGACACAACAGTGGTAGGCTTGATTACCAACAACGATGAGACGGCCTACAGGGAGGAGGTGAGGGCCCTCGGAGTGTGGTGTCAGGAAAATAACCTCACACTCAACGTCAACAAAACTAAGGAGATGATTGTGGACTTCAGGAAACAGCAGAGGGAACACCCCCCTATCCACATCGATGGAACAGTAGTGGAGAGGGTAGCAAGTTTTAAGTTCCTCGGCATACACATCACAGACAAACTGAATTGGTCCACTCACACAGACAGCATCGTGAAGAAGGCGCAGCAGCGCCTCTTCAACCTCAGGAGGCTGAAGAAATTCGGCTTGTCACCAAAAGCACTCACAAACTTCTACAGATGCACAATCGAGAGCATCCTGGCGGGCTGTATCACCGCCTGGTATGGCAACTGCACCGCCCTCAACCGTAAGGCTCTCCAGAGGGTAGTGAGGTCTGCACAACGCATCACCGGGGGCAAACTACCTGCCCTCCAGGACACCTACACCACCCGATGTCACAGGAAGGCCATAAAGATCATCAAGGACATCAACCACCCGAGCCACTGCCTGTTCACCCCGCTATCATCCAGAAGGCGAGGTCAGTACAGGTGCATCAAAGCTGGGACCGAGAGACTGAAAAACAGCTTCTATCTCAAGGCCATCAGACTGTTAAACAGCCACCACTAACACTGACACTGACTCAACTCCAGCCACTTTAATAATGGGAATTGATGGGAAATGACGTAAATATATCACTAGCCACTTTAAACAATGCTACCTTATATAAATGTTACTTACCCTACATTATTCATCTCATATGCATACGTATATACTGTACTCTATATCATCGACGGTATCCTTATGTAATACATGTATCACTAGCCACTTTATACTATACTATGCCACTTTGTTTACATACTCATCTCATTTGTACATACTGTACTCGATACCATCTACTGTATCTTGCCTATGCTGCTCTGTACCATCACTCATTCATATATCCTTATGTACATATTCTTTATCCCCTTACACTGTGTACAAGACAGTAGTTTTGGAATTGTTAGTTAGATTACTTGTTATTACTGCATTGTCGGAACTAGAAGCACAAGCATTTCGCTACACTCGCACTAACATTTGCTAACCATGTGTGTGTGACAAATAAAATTTGATTTGATTTGATTTGATTTGATACCTGCTGGTTACTGACCCAACGCTCTAACCACTAGGCTACCTGCTGGTTACTGACCCAACACTCTAACCACTAGGCTACCTGTCTCTAACCACTAGGCTACCTGCTGGTTACTAGTCCAACGCTCTAACCACTAGGCTACCTGCTGGTTACTAGTCCAACACTCTAACCACTAGGCTACCTGCTGGTTACTAGTCCAACACTCTAACCACTAGGCTACCTACCTCTTACCACTAGGCTACCTGCCTCTAACCACTAGGCTACCTGCCTCTAACCACTAGGCTACCTGCTGGTTACTGGTCCAACGCTCTAACCACTAGGCTACCTGCTGGTTACTAGTCCAACGCTCTAACCACTAGACTACCTGCCTCTAACCACTAGGCTACCTGCCTCTAACCACTAGGCTACCTGCTGGTTACTGACCCAACACTCTAACCACTATTCTATCTGCCTCTAACCACTAGGCTACCTGCCTCTAACCACTAGGCTACCTGCCGCCTCTACACTCTAACCACTAGGCTACCTGCCGCCTCTACACTCTAACCACTAGGCTACCTGCCGCCTCTACACTCTAACCACTAGGCTACCTGCCGCCTCTACACTCTAACCACTAGGCTACCTGCCTCCTCTACACTCTAACCACTAGGCTACCTGCCGCCTCTACACTCTAACCACTAGGCTACCTGCCTCCTCTACACTCTAACCACTAGGCTACCTGCCTCTAACCACTAGCCTACCTGTCGCCTCTACACTCTAACCACTAGGCTACCTGCCGCCTCTACACTCTAACCACTAGGCTACCTGCCGCCTCTACACTCTAACCACTAGGCTACCTGCCGCCTCTACACTCTAACCACTAGGCTACCTGCCGCCTCTACACTCTAACCACTAGGCTACCTGCCGCCTCTACACTCTAACCACTAGGCTACCTGCCGCCTCTACACTCTAACCACTAGACTACCTGCCACCTCCACACTCTAACCACTAGGCTACCTGCCGCCTCTACACTCTAACCACTAGGCTACCTGCCGCCTCTACACTCTAACCACTAGGCTACCTGCCGCCTCTACACTCTAACCACTAGGCTACCTGCCGCCTCTACACTCTAACCACTAGACTACCTGCCACCTCCACACTCTAACCACTAGGCTACCTGCCGCCTCTACACTCTAACCACTAGGCTACCTGCCGCCTCTACACTCTAACCACTAGACTACCTGCCACCTCCACACTCTAACCACTAGGCTACCTGCCGCCTCTACACTCTAACCACTAGGCTACCTGCCGCCTCTACACTCTAACCACTAGACTACCTGCCGCCTCTACACTCTAACCACTAGACTACCTGCCACCTCCACACTCTAACCACTTGGCTACCTGCCGCCTCTACACTCTAACCACTAGGCTACCTGCCGCCTCTACACTCTAACCACTAGACTACCTGCCGCCTCTACACTCTAACCACTAGGCTACCTGCCGCCTCTACACTCTAACCACTAGGCTACCTGCCGCCTCTACACTCTAACCACTAGACTACCTGCCACCTCCACACTCTAACCACTAGGCTACCTGCCGCCTCTACACTCTAACCACTAGGCTACCTGCCGCCTCTACACTCTAACCACTAGACTACCTGCCGCCTCTACACTCTAACCACTAGGCTACCTGCCGCCTCTACACTCTAACCACTAGGCCTGCCGCCCCAAAGTCATATTACGCCATACAAAAAATTATTACTGCACATGAAGTTTAAAATGCATTCTGTCATTACTAAATGTGTAATGTGATTGGTATTTAAACATTAGATCAATAAAATATCTAATCAATCACTTTTGTATTACCGGTTATCCCGAGTTGTACTCAGTATTACACCTCACTAACATCCCCTATATACTGGTCTTGGCTAGAAAGAAAAAAAACTGTTTGGGGGAGGGTCTCTTCTGCAGTGTTCAACCAATCCAGAAATTGTGGAGGAGGAGTTAAGGTCCAAAAGCAGAATTCCAGGTCACAGGCTTTTTTTTTTCATTTCCTCTGAAAACCGGAACATCCGGTTGTTGAGGACTGGCAGAGACTAGTATTTAAATTATAAATTTCAGTTGTCTGCAATACCTTCCCTGCTCTGACAGGGGGCAGTATAGGTTCAGAACAGAACAGACCAGAACAGACCAGACCAGACCAGACAGAGGTATAGATAGACAGTAGTAGCGTGTGATTCTAGAGCTATAATTAAAGATTTGTATATTCTTTCTACTATAACTGAAATTTAGGATTAGACATTTGGTTACACAGAATCATACAGTAATTTCTCAAAAGCCACATACGAATGAGTTTTGATGCAGTGAAGGACTGGAGCCTATTCTAAAAGCCTATCACAAAGTGCTTTTAAAAAAGCAGAGCATTTTTTTTGCTGACAATCTAAGTGTGACCATTTCTAGAAGAAATGTAACATATTTTTTGTCAGCATTTCCACAAATGCATTCATCGCCAAAACCTCTATTTTCCTGATATTCTGGATTACAATATTATGGCGTGGGCAGAAGGGAAGAGACACGCTCTGGTGCTCAAGTGAGCAGCAAGTGATTGGAGTGGTGGGTAGGGTAGGAGCAGAGGCGGATCCAAGCAGCAAGTGATTGAAGTAGTGCTGAGTAGCGTAGGCAGGAGTGGGGACGGGACACGGAGGAACCGCGCACACGGCGCAACCCCAGGCAGTTCACACTAGTGATGGGCATTCCCAGTCTTTTTGGTGAGACGGCCCGTTTGGCTCCGTTCACGTTAAAGAGCCGGCTCATTTGGCTTCCAAACGGCTCTTCCTTAAAAATGCTTTAATTTTTGGTGGGCAAATCTCCAATGTAAAGCCCAGGAGGTAGGCTACCATTATGTTAGATCGTGAAATGCGCGTTCAAATACATTTTTATCTGGCCTGTAAGAAAAGTTTTTTTTAAAACACTGAAACAAATCAGCGTGGACCAGATTGACGTGCTCTCCCTAAAATTTATTGTTTCTGCAGTGAGGATTCACCCTCTTTAAATGTTGTAATTTATCTGCAGAAAAACGTTGTTTTGAGCTCAAACAGCAGTAGTAGCAGTATTCAAATAAGGGAGCCAAACGAACAGCTCTTTCACTGATGCGAATCGTCTCCCACTTAAAAGATCCGTTCAAAAAGAGCCGTTCGTTCGCGGACGACCCGTCACTCGTTCAGACCCCAATGATATGATATTATTGCCTCCGCGCGGAAACAGTCGTTGGATTCAGATGACTCCCGCGACACCGGTTTTTATCCTGGACACCTGCGGACAGCTGAAGCGGAGACGATCCTTCGTTGAATGAATAGGACTGATGCGTTTAACCAGCAGTGAAACTACAATTTTCAAGAACTAGGAGCGCTCATAGTAAACTGTTAAAACAAGGAACAGTTTATCCGGATAAGACAGAAGAAGAATGATTCATTTTTTTGGAAACATTGTAACTAACGACCGGTTACATTGTCCTGCTGCTTGAATGCCAACCGGTGATTAAACAAATTACCGAACGAAACTCCTGGGAACGCGCGTCAACGCGGATGAAGCCCGTGTGCCGCTGGGCGTCAAGCAGGCAGAGGAAACAACGTGGCTAGAATGGGCTTTAAGTAAGAACTTCAGGTATGGTCTATTTCCCTTGGCTTTTCACTGTACTAATAGGATGAGCTTGTGATTTGGTCAGCGCTACCTGTGATTTTGTTCAATGCTTTACAGACCGTCAGAGGAATATCGCCGGGTTCCCGGTCAAAATCTCACTAGTCACAGCGGTAGTGCAGGGTTTTTCTATATTCTCACAGGGGACAGATGTTTTTTTTAAGGTATTTACGGGGACACACGTTTTCTACATGGGATTACTTTTCCGAAAACCGGTATAAATTATAATGCACAAACACAATTATAATATTATCTTCATCCTTTGTTTTTATTTACACGTAGAAAACTATTTATAAATGGCTACCCAGACATTTTGAATTGCCCACCCCCCATCTCTTCCACGCTGCTGCTACTCTCTGTTATTATCTATGCATAGTCACTTTAATAACTCTACCTACAAGTACATATTACCTCAACACCGGTGCCCCCCGCACTTTGACTCTGTCCCGGTACCCCCTGTATATAGCCTCCACATTGACTCTGTACCGGTACCCCCTGTATATAGCCTCCACATTGACTCTGTACCGGTACCCCCTGTATATAGCCTCCACATTGACTCTGTACCGGTACCCCCTGTATATAGCCTCCGCATTGACTCTCTATCGGTACCCCCTGTATATAGCCTCCACATTGACTCTGTACCGGTACCCCCTGTATATAGCCTCCGCATTGACTCTGTATCGGTACCCCCTGTATACAGCCTCCGCATTGACTCTGTACCGTAACACCCTGTATATAGCCTCCACATTGACTCTGTACCGGTACCCCCTGTATATAGCCTCCGCATTGACTCTGTATCGGTACCCCCTGTATATAGCCTCCACATTGACTCTGTACCGGTACCCCCTGTATATAGCCTCCACATTGACTCTGTACCGGTACCCCCTGTATATAGCCTCCACATTGACTCTGTACCGGTACCCCCTGTATATAGCCTCCACATTGACTCTGTACCGGTACCCCCTGTATATAGCCTCCACATTGACTCTGTACTGGTACCCCCTGTATATAGCCTCCACATTGACTCTGTACCAATATCCCCTGTATATAGCCTCCACATTGACTCTGTACCGGTACCCCCTGTATATAGCCTCCGCATTGACTCTGTATCGGTACCCCCTGTATATAGCCTCCACATTGACTCTGTACCGGTACCCCCTGTATATAGCCTCCACATTGACTCTGTACCGGTACCCCCTGTATATAGCCTCCGCATTGACTCTGTATCGGTACCCCCTGTATATAGCCTCCACATTGACTCTGTACCGGTACCCCCTGTATATAGCCTCCGCATTGACTCTGTATCGGTACCCCCTGTATATAGTCTCCACATTGACTCTGTACCGGTACCCCCTGTATATAGCCTCCACATTGACTCTGTCCCGGTATCCCCTGTATAAAGCCTCCACATTGACTCTGTACCAATATCCCCTGTATATAGCCTCCACATTGACTCTGTATCGGTACCCCCTGTATATAGCCTCCGCATTGACTCTGTATCGGTACCCCCTGTATATAGCCTCCACATTGACTCTGTACCGGTACCCCCTGTATATAGCCTCCACATTGACTCTGTACCGGTACCCCCTGTATATAGCCTCCGCATTGACTCTGTATCGGTACCCCCTGTATATAGCCTCCACATTGACTCTGTACCGGTACCCCCTGTATATAGCCTCCACATTGACTCTGTACCAATATCCCCTGTATATAGCCTCCACATTGACTCTGTACCAGAACCCCCTGTATATAGCCTCCACATTGACTCTGTACCAATATCCCCTGTATATAGCCTCCGCATTGACTCTGTATCGGTACCCCCTGTATATAGCCTCCACATTGACTCTGTATCGGTACCCCCTGTATATAGCCTCCACATTGACTCTGTACCGGTACCCCCTGTATATAGCCTCCACATTGACTCTGTATCGGTACCCCCTGTATATAGCCTCCACATTGACTCTGTATCGGTACCCCCTGTATATAGCCTCCACATTGACTCTGTACCGGTACCCCCTGTATATAGCCTCCACATTGACTCTGTATCGGTACCCCCTGTATATAGTCTCCACATTGACTCTGTATCGGTACCCCCTGTATATAGCCTCCACATTGACTCTGTACCGGTACCCCCTGTATATAGCCTCCACATTGACTCTGTACCGGTACCCCCTGTATATAGCCTCCACATTGACTCTGTACCGGTACCCCCTGTATATAGCCTCCACATTGACTCTGTACCGGTACCCCCTGTATATAGCCTCCACATTGACTCTGTACCGGTATCCCCTGTATATAGCCTCCACATTGACTCTGTACCGGTACCCCCTGTATATAGCCTCCACATTGACTCTGTACCGGTACCCCCTGTATATAGCCTCCACATTGACTCTGTACCGGTACCCCCTGTATATAGCCTCCACATTGACTCTGTACCGGTACCCCCTGTATATAGCCTCCACATTGACTCTGTACCGGTACCCCCTGTATATAGCCTCCACATTGACTCTGTACCGGTACCCCCTGTATATAGCCTCCACATTGACTCTGTATTGGTACCCCCTGTATATAACCTCCACATTGACTCTGTATTGGTACCCCCTGTATATAGCCTCCACATTGACTCTGTACCGGTACCCCCTGTATATAACCTCCACATTGACTCTGTACTGGTACCCCCTGTATATAGCCTCCACATTGACTCTGTACCGGTACCCCCTGTATATAGCCTCCACATTGACTCTGTATTGGTACCCCCTGTATATAGCCTCCACATTGACTCTGTATTGGTACCCCCTGTATATAGCCTCCACATTGACTCTGTACTGGTACCCCCTGTATATAGCCTCCACATTGACTCTGTATTGGTACCCCCTGTATATAGCCTCCACATTGACTCTGTACCGGTACCCCCTGTATATAGCCTCCACATTGACTCTGTACCGTAACACCCTGTATATAGCCTCCACATTGACTCTGTACCGTAACACCCTGTATATAGCCTCCACATTGACTCTGTACCGGTACCCCCTGTATATAGCCTCCACATTGACTCTGTACCGTAACACCCTGTATATAGCCTCCACATTGACTCTGTACCGTAACACCCTGTATATATCCTCCACATTGACTCTGTACCGTAATACCCTGTATATAGCCTCCGCATTGACTCTGTACCGTAATACCCTGTATATAGCCTCCGCATTGACTCTGTACCGTAACACCCTGTATATAGCCTCCACATTGACTCTGTACCGTAACACCCTGTATATAGCCTCCACATTGACTCTGTACCGTAATACCCTGGATATAGCCTCCACATTGACTCTGTACCGTAACACCCTGTATATAGCCTCCACATTGACTCTGTACCGTAACACCCTGTATATAGCCTCCACATTGACTCTGTACCGTAACACCCTGTATATATCCTCGCTGTATTTCGACCCGATATTGTTATTTACTGCTGCTCTTTAATTATATATATATTGGAGTATTTTCTTAAAACTGCATTGTTGGTTAAGGGCTTGTAAGTAAGCATTTCACTGTAAGGTCTACTACACCTGTTGTATTCATCATTTCACTGTAAGGTCTACCTACACCTGTTGTATTCAGCATTTCACTGTGAGGTCTACTACACCTGTTGTATTCAGCATTTCACCGTAAGGTCTACTACACCTGTTGTATTCAGCATTTCACTGTGAGGTCTACTACACCTGTTGTATTCAGCATTTCACTGTAAGGTCTACTACACCTGTTGTATTCAGCATTTCACTGTGAGGTCTACTACACCTGTTGTATTCAGCATTTCACTGTAAGGTCTACCTACACCTGTTGTATTCAGCATTTCACTGTAAGGTCTACTACACCTGTTGTATTCAGCATTTCACTGTGAGGTCTACTACACCTGTTGTATTCAGCATTTCACTGTAAGGTCTACTACACCTGTTGTATTCAGCATTTCACTGTGAGGTCTACTACACCTGTTGTATTCAGCATTTCACTGTGAGGTCTACTACACCTGTTGTATTCAGCATTTCACTGTGAGGTCTACTACACCTGTTGTATTCAGCATTTCACTGTGAGGTCTACTACACCTGTTGTATTCAGCATTTCACTGTTGAGGTCTACTACACCTGTTGTAGTCAGCATTTCACTGTGAGGTCTACTACACCTGTTGTATTCAGCATTTCACTGTGAGGTCTACTACACCTGTTGTATCCAGCATTTCACTGTGAGGTCTACTACACCTCTTGTATTCATCATTTCACTGTAAGGTCTACTACACCTGTTGTATTCAGCATTTCACTGTGAGGTCTACTACACCTGTTGTATTCATAATTTCACTGTGAGGTCTACTACACCTGTTGTATTCATCATTTCACTGTAAGGTCTACTACACCTGTTGTATTCATCATTTCACTGTGAGGTCTACTACACCTGTTGTATTCAGCATTTCACAGTGAGGTCTACTACACCTGTTGTATTCATAATTTCACTGTGAGGTCTACTACACCTGTTGTATCCAGCATTTCACTGTAAGGTCTACTACACCTGTTGTAGTACATTTGATTTTTATCTCAGGTGACCAGCATCATATTCAGTTCTATTTTCTAAATCTTTGTCATTTCGCTATTTTCTCTGTCTTGTTTTTAATTTATTTTTACACATATAAACCTTTTTATGCATGGCATATCTGTTGACTATAGTTTCTGCGAATAAATCTCACTCCCTCTGCATCAGCAGAGAACCGGTCCCTATAACAAATTTAAATCCACCTCAGTGTGGATTTAAACTCATCAAAGGCTCTGGTGTATCAGGCTGTATAGTGATCTCATCTGCAGTGAAAGGCTCTGGTGTATCAGGCTGTATAGTGATCTCATCTGCAGTGAAAGGCTCTGGTGTATCAGGCTGTATAGTGATCTCATCTGCAGTGAACGGCTCTGGTGTATCAGGCTGTATAGTGATCTCATCTGTAGTTAAAGGCTCTGGTGTATCAGGCTGTATAGTGATCTCATCTGCAGTGAACAGCTCTGGTGTATCAGGCTGTATTGTGATCTCATCTGCAGTGAAAGGTCAGGAAAGGTGGGGTGATATTGATTGACATCACTTAATGGGGATAAACAGATTCTCCCATTGGAGAATATTGAACGAGATCTCCTTATGGCACTAAACATCGGATTTTTGCAGGGATTTTTTGTGTGTGCCTAAAATAAAATAAAATAAAAAATAATGTTCAGGATTGATCAAAGGGCCATTCTAAATTGATAAACCGTCTGGATCTGGGCGAGGATTCACAAAACCTTTTTTAAGAGGAAATGTCTGCCATTTTTCCCCTTAATTAACCAGTAGATTTAAGAAGAAAGTTAAGCAAAGTTACTATTCCTCAAAAAGGTTTGTGGAACATTTGTTGCGCTATTTCTTATGTTTCTCCTTAAGCAAAAAGTTAAGAAGAAATCAGATTCATGAAAATAAAGTCATTGGAAATGTTGTTAATTCCAAGATAAACCTTTGTCTTAAACTCAGGGCAGTGAGAGAAAAAGCTCATGAAAGGAATTGAACATTTGTAAGAAGATATGAGAAGTTAGTTCAACAATATCTTAAGATTTTTATTACTATGTTATGAACTTCTTATTTTTTATTTTTTAAGAAGCTTCTTGTTTTTTGCATATAAGAAGTGTTTTGTGAATCTGGGCCCTGGACGGTGGGTTGCTTGTTGAATAGCCCTGGGCTAGTGCCCTTCACACACACACAAGGGCAACAGCCGCCTGTGTGACCATAGCAACAACATAAACAAACATTATCAACACCATGTGTAACAGTATAGACTTTACGCCCGTCCCCTCGCCCCGACCTGGGCGCAAACCAGGGACGCTCTGTACACGTCAACAGTCACCCTCGAAGCATCGTTACCCATCGCTCCACAAAAGTCGCGGCCCTTGCAGGGCAAGGGGAACTACTACTTCAAGGTCTCAGAGCAAGGGGAACCCCTACTTCAAGGTCTCAGAGCAAGGGGAACCACTACTTCAAGGTCTCAGAGCAAGGGGAACCACTACTTCAGGTCTCAGAGCAAGGGGAACTACTACTTCAAGGTCTCAGAGCAAGGGGAACTACTACTTCAAGGTCTCAGAGCAAGGGGAACCACTACTTCAAGGTCTCAGAGCAAGGGGAACCACCACTTCAAGGTCTCAGAGCAAGGGGAACTACTACTTCAAGGTCTCAGAGCAAGGGGAACTACTACTTCAAGGTCTCAGAGCAAGGGGAACCACTACTTCAAGGTCTCAGAGCAAGGGGAACCACCACTTCAAGGTCTCAGAGCAAGGGGAACTACTACTTCAAGGTCTCAGAGCAAGGGGAACTACTACTTCAAGGTCTCAGAGCAAGGGGAACTACTACTTCAAGGTCTCAGAGCAAGGGGAACCACTACTTCAAGGTCTCAGAGCAAGGGGAACCACCACTTCAAGGTCTCAGAGCAAGGGGAACCCCTACTTCAGGTCTCAGAGCAAGGGGAACCACTACTTCAGGTCTCAGAGCAAGGGGAACCACTACTTCAAGGTCTCAGAGCAAGGGGAACCACTACTTCAAGGTCTCAGAGCAAGGGGAACCACCACTTCAAGGTCTCAGAGCAAGGGGAACCCCTACTTCAAGGTCTCAGAGCAAGGCGAACCACCACTTCAAGGTCTCAGAGCAAGGGGAACCACTACTTCAAGGTCTCAGAGCAAGGGGAACCACCACTTCAAGGTCTCAGAGCAAGGGGAACCCCTACTTCAAGGTCTCAGAGCAAGGGGAACCACTACTTCAAGGTCTCAGAGCAAGGGGAACCCCTACTTCAAGGTCTCAGAGCAAGGGGAACCCCTACTTCAAGGTCTCAGAGCGAGTGACGTCACCGATTGAAACGCCACTAGCGCGCAGCACCGCTAACTAGCTAGCAATTTCACATCGGCTACACATGCAAAAAATAAATCATCGCTTTAACCCTATAAGAATAAAAATAAAACGTATTTACATGTAACAGAAATTATTAATCCCCCCAAAAATGGATTAGAAAACAATGATCTTTATTGTTCAATGTGACTCTGTAAAGTGATGGTGTTAGCCTACTAGCTGGTGAGGTCCCAAATAGCACCCTAGTGTATGGGCCCCATGTCAGAAGTAGTGCACCTCTCGCTCTCGCTCTCTCTCTCTCTCTGTGGCTGTCCATCCTGTCAACAACAATGAAAGTGTATGTAATCCACCCTATTGGCTTGACCAACAGAAGCTATTTCTCAAGTGATGTCCTTTTGATAATTCAGAGTAATTTTTTTGTTGGTTAAAAATCCAACATTAGTCTGTGTCTCACTCGGCATGGCTCTAATAGTCACTTCAAACCTCCTTACTGCCTCAGCATGGCTCCTGTTGTCACTTCAAACCTCCTTAATGCCTCAGCATGGCTCCTGTTGTCACTGCAAACCTCCTTACTGCCTCAGCATGGCTCCAATAGTCACTTCAAACCTCCTTACTGCCTCTGCATGGCTCCAATAGTCACTTCAAACCTCCTTACTGCCTCAGCATGGCTCCAATGGTCACTTCAAACCTCCTTACTGCCTCAGCATGGCTCTAATAGTCACTTCAAACCTCCTTACTGCCTCAGCATGGCTCTAATAGTCACTTCAAACCTCCTTACTGCCTCAGCATGGCTCCAATGGTCACTTCAAACCTCCTTACTGCCTCAGCATGGCTCTAATAGTCACTTCAAACCTCCTTACTGCCTCAGCATGGCTCTAATAGTCACTTCAAACCTCCTTACTGCCTCAGCATGGCTCCTGTTATCACTTCAAACCTCCTTACTGCCTCAGCATGGCTCTTATAGTCACTTCAAACCTCCTTACTGCCTCAGCATGGCTCTTATAGTCACTTCAAACATCCTTACTGCCTCAGCATGGCTCCAATGGTCACTTCAAACCTCCTTACTGCCTCAGCATGGCTCCAATGGTCACTTCAAACCTCCTTACTGCCTCAGCATGGCTCTAATAGTCACTTCAAACCTCCTTAATGCCTCAGCATGGCTCCAATGGTCACTTCAAACCTCCTTACTGCCTCAGCATGGCTCTTATAGTCACTTCAAACCTCCTTACTGCCTCAGCATGGCTCCAATGGTCACTTCAAACCTCCTTACTGCCTCAGCATGGCTCTAATAGTCACTTCAAACCTCCTTACTGCCTCAGTATAAAATCACCAATCATCATTTCTTTAAGCATTTTCAGACCAACTTGTCTTTGTACTTTAATGTTTTCCTCTCAGCCCCACCACTCACTAACTCCCTCTACAAAGTGTTTCCTACTAATGGCCATGGAGAAGGAAGGATACAGGCTCTAAGCAAACATGGAGATGTCTTTAAGTCTGGCAGCAGCAATGTTGGTTTCCTGCTTTCTATTCAGACAAATGGTGTTCGAATGCTGCCTTCATAGAGGGGATAATATGGTGGGTACCATTAACTCCTCTCTCTGATCTCTGTCTCTCGCTCTCTCAATTCAGTGGGGTTTATTGGCATGGGTAACATATGTTGACATTGCCAAAGTAAAGGAAATAGATAATAAACAAAAGTGAAATAAACAATCAGAAATTAACAGATTACACTCACAAACGTTCCAAAGAAATAGAGACATTTCAAATGTCATTATGTCTATACAGTGTTATAGCAATGTGCCAATAGTTAAAGTACAAAAGGGAAAATAAATAAACATAAATATGGTTTCTATTTATACTGGGGTTTGTGCTTCACTGGTTACCCACTTTTCTTGTAGCAACAGGTCACAAATCTTGCTACTGTGATGGCACACTGGAATTTCACCAAATGTGAGTTGTTTTCAAATTCTTTGTGGGTCTGTGTAATCTGAGGGAAATCTCTGACTCTAATAAGGTCATACATTTGGCAGGAGGGTAGGAAGTGCAGCTCAGTTTCCACCTAATTTTGTGGGCAGTGTGCACATAGCCTGTCTTCTCTTGAGAGTCAGGTCTGCCTAAGGCAACCTTTCTCAATAGCAAGGCTATGCTCACTGAGTCTGTACATAGTCAAGGATTTCCTTAAGTTTGGGTCAGTCACAGTGGTCAGGTATTCTGCCACTGTGTACTCTCTGTTTAGGGCCAAATAGCATTCTAGTTTCTCTCTCTCGGTCTCTCTCCTTGCCTCTCTCTCTCTCTCCGTCCGTCTCTCTCCCTCTCATGTATGCTCTGTCTGTCTGTCTGTCTGTCTGTCTGTCTGTCCCCCCCCCCTCTTGCTCTCTTTCTCTCTTGCTCTCATATTCCCCCTCTGCCCCCCCCACCCTTCCTGAAACATAGTGCTGAGTGAGGTAGTTCCTGGTTAGTTCCCCCGACCATACCAAACTGTGGAATGTCTACACTAGGGCTCCAAATGAAGGGAGGGTGCCCAATATCCACATAGCACTTGCCTGCCCAGTACATTGCTTCATACTGAGTAGTATTTTAGTATGGAAATGGCACTCTATTCCCTATGTAGTGGGGCCATAGGGTTCTGGTCAAAAGTAGTGCACTATATAGGGAATAGGGTTCCATAGGACTCTGGTCTAAAGTAGTGCACTATATAGGGAATATGGTTCCATAGGGTTCTTGTCTAAAGTAGTGCACTATATAGGGAATAGGGTTCCATAGGGTTCTGGTCTAAAGTAGTGCACTATATAGGGAATAGGGTTCCATAAGGGGAAGGGATTCCTGCAGGTGTGTGTACTGAAGGCCCTAATAGTGAAACATCAACAGTTCCCCTGTATCTCTGGGTGAACTTTGCTAATATTCACCACGTTTGTTCATGCATTAAAATCCCCTACACTCCAACTAAGCGCCTTTGTCCACAGGAGTATTGTAAGCTTTCTGAAATAAGCCTGGAGAATAGCCGAATAGTGGACGAGAGAGAAACCAATGAGTCAGTATAGAAATACTCATTTGGTCAAGTTTACTTTTCGCTGTGGTTTCAAGGGAATAAAATAAATATTAGAATGGCATTTCATGTTGAAAGCTGCAATCCCCCTTTTCATTTGTGCTGTTTTAGCTAGTCTGCCTCGACTAATGATGAATGAATTCACTGTTTTAGCTAGTCTGCCTCGACTAATGATGAATTAATTCACTGTTTTAGCTAGTCTGCCTCGACTAATGATGAATGAATTCACTGTTTTAGCTAGTCTGCCTCGACGAATGATGAATGAATTCACTGTTTTAGCTAGTCTGCCTCGACTAATGATGAATGAATTCACTGTTTTAGCTAGTCTGCCTCGACTAGTGATGAATGAATTCACTGTTTTAGCTAGTCTGCCTCGACTAGTGATGAATGAATTCACTGTTTTAGCTAGTCTGCCTCGACGAATGATGAATGAATTCACTGTTTTAGCTAGTCTGCCTCGACGAATGATGAATGAATTGTTTGGCCCAATTGGCCCTCATCCTCTGAGACTTCAACCAATTGGCCCTCATCCTCTGAGACTTCAGCTAATTGGCCCTCATCCTCTGAGACTTCAACCAATTGGCCCTCATCCTCTGAGACTTCAGCCAATTGGCTCGTTAAGTCACAGTGTTGTGTGATCTGTGTCTGAAAGGGCACCCTATTCCCTACATAGTGTACGACTTTCCACCAACAGTAGTTCACTATGTAGGGAATAGGGTGTCCTTTTTTGGATGTAGACCTTGTTGCCAGTAGTGCCTGTCAGATTTGAACTCAAGCAGTTGCTCCACCAGGCAGCCACAGTACAGCCGTCCCCTACGGGTTCGGTTGGAGTCCACAGGGCGTGTTGGAAGTTAAAAGCTTCCAATGCATTAGAAATGCCAATCTGAGACCAGGGCTTCCTGAATCATTTACGAATGGAATCATTTGTGTTATTTTACAATGGTAATTAAGGTCAAGATGTCTGGTTAAACCACCCTGTGCATTCTGGGGTAGGAGGATAGAGTTGTTTTTTATTTTTCAGTAGCCAGTATATGGCACATTCATTGCAGGTGAAGGGTACCACACGTGAAGTAAAACTGCTGTAGGCTCCAAGAGTTTTATTGTGCAACAGTTTGACCCAAAGGTGTGACCTTTATTCAACAGTCTTAGGAATTGATTGACGATTTATGGCCTTGTATTGCGTCGGTTTGTGAGGCTGTCATGATGTCATCGAGGTACAGCAGCTGGCTGGAAGACAGAAAGTGTCAGAGGAAAGATTTTTTTTTTTTTGCACTGAGAAGGTAATGGGTGTTTTACCAAAAATGTTGCCAATTTATGTTACCTGTCTTCTGACTCTCTGAGGTGGCTCATGGTATGAAGAAGCGGTCTAGTGTATGTTACTACCAAAGGCCCTACCCAGGGACTGAACAAGAGGTGACTCAGGTCAATTGGCTAGCATTACACCCTTTCTGTCTAGGGACATGTCAGGGACTTGAGGGACAGCCAAATGACCGCAGTCACTGTAATAACTGTTTAGAATAACCATTTTCTCCTCTGGCTCCTGACTACATGTGCTGGAATTGAAGAATGAATAGAATTGGCATTTCCATTCAAGTCAGTGATGGCATAATTGGTGGACTGGCAGGCCATTGTGAGTGTTCCTTAGGAGCAAAGCAGGAAGTAGAATCTGTGCTGTGATTTGTTGATTCAAGTCAACTGGCATTACAAAAAAATACATTCCACTGCATGAGTCACATCAGTTAACATCATTCTACATTACCATGGAAATGTTTGCATCACAATAACAGGCAGCCATGGCAAGTGTACCAATGAGATTACCAGTCATATGACCAGGGTTAGAGGTTCCAATCCTGTTTACCAGTCATATGACCAGGGTTAGAGGTTCCAATCCTGTTTACCAGTCATGTGACCAGGGTTAGAGGTTCCAATCCTGTTCTATGTGCCACTCATATGACCAGGGTTAGAGGTTCCAATCCTGTTTACCAGTCATATGACCATGGTTAGAGGTTCCAATCCTGTTTACCAGTCATATGACCATGGTTAGAGGTTCCAATCCTGTTTACCAGTCATATGACCAGGGTTAGAGGTTCCAATCCTGTTTACCAGTCATGTGACCAGGGTTAGAGGTTCCAATCCTGTTCTATGTGCCACTCATATGACCAGGGTTAGAGGTTCCAATCCTGTTTACCAGTCATATGACCATGGTTAGAGGTTCCAATCCTGTTTACCAGTCATATGACCATGGTTAGAGGTTCCAATCCTGTTTACCAGTCATATGACCAGGGTTAGAGGTTCCAATCCTGTTTACCAGTCATGTGACCAGGGTTAGAGGTTCCAATCCTGTTTACCACTCATGTGACCAAGGTTAGAGGTTCCAATCCTGTTTACCAGTCATGTGACCAGGGTTAGAGGTTCCAATCCTGTTTACCAGTCATATTACCAGGGTTAGAGGTTCCAATCCTGTTTACCAGTCATATGACCATGGTTAGAGGTTCCAATCCTGTTTACCAGTCATATGACCATGGTTAGAGGTTCCAATCCTGTTTACCAGTCATGTGACCAAGGTTAGAGGTTCCAATCCTGTTTACCAGTCATGTGACCAGGGTTAGAGGTTCCAATCCTGTTCTATGTACCAGTCATATGACCAGGGTTAGAGGTTCCAATCCTGTTCTATGTACCACTCATATGACCAGGGTTAGAGGTTCCAATTCTATTTACCACTCATTACCAGGGTTAGAGGTTCCAATCCTATTTACCACTCATATTACCAGGGTTAGAGGTTCCAATTTTATTTACCACTCATTACCAGGGTTAGAGGTTCCAATTCTATTTACCACTCATATGACCAAGGTTAGAGGTTCCAATCCTGTTTACCACTCATATTACCAGGGTTAGAGGTTCCAATTCAATTTACCACTCATATGACCAGGGTTAGAGGTTCCAATCCTGTTTACCAGTCATATTACCAGGGTTAGAGGTTCCAATCCTGTTTACCAGTCATATTACCAGGGTTAGAGGTTCCAATTCTATTTACCACTCATATGACCAAGGTTAGAGGATCCAATCCTGTTTACCAGTCATATTACCAGGGTTAGAGGTTCCAATCCTGTTTACCAGTCATATTACCAGGGTTAGAGGTTCCAATCCTGTTTACCAGTCATATTACCAGGGTTAGAGGTTCCAATCCTGTTTACCAGTCATATGACTAGGGTTAGCGGTTCCAATCCTGTTCTATTTACCAGTCATATGACCAGGGTTAGAGGTTCTATTTACCAGTCATATGACCAGGGTTAGAGGTTCCAATCCTGTTCTATACACCAGTCATATGACCAAGGTTAGAGGTTCCAATCCTGTTCTGTTTACCAGTCATATGACCAGGGTTATAGGTTCCAATCCTGTTCTATTCACCAGTCATATGACCAGGGTTAGAGGTTCCAATCCTGTTCTATTTACCAGTCATATGACCAGGGTTAGAGGTTCCAAGCCACTCTCCGACATCATTTACAGATAGACAGGGGCACACTCCAACACTCCAACATCATTTACAGATAGACAGGGGAACACTCCAACACTCCAACATCATTTACAGATAGACAGGGGAACACTCCAACATCAGGTACAGATAGACAGGGGAACACTCCAACATCAGGTACAGATAGACAGGGGCACACTCCAACATCAGGTACAGATAGACAGGGGCACACTCCAACACTCCAACATAATTTACAGATAGACAGGGGCACACTCCAACACTCCAACATAATTTACAGATAGACAGGGGAACACTCCAACATCAGGTACAGATAGACAGGGGAACACTCCAACATCAGGTACAGATAGACAGGGGCACACTCCAACATAATTTACAGATAGACAGGTGAACACTCCAACATCAGGTACAGATAGACATGGGAACACTCCAACACTCAGACATCATGTACAGATAGACAGGGGAACACTCCAACACTCAGACATCATGTACAGATAGACAGGGGAACACTCCAACACTCAGACATCATGTACAGATAGACAAGGGCACACTCCAACACTCAGACATCATTTACAGATAGACAGGGGAACACTCAGACATAATTTACAGATAGACAGGGGAACACTCCATCACTCAGACATCATTTACAGATAGACAGGGGTACACTCAGACATCATTTACAGATAGACAGGGGTACACTCAGACATCATTTACAGATAGACAGGGGGACACTCCAACATCATTTACAGATAGACAGGGGTACACTCAGACATCATTTACAGATAGACAGGGGGACACTCCAACATCATTTACAGATAGACAGGGGCACACTCCAACACTCAGACATAATTTACAGATAGACAGGGGAACACTGAGACATCATTTACAGATAGACAGGGCAACACTCCAACATCAGGTACAGATAGACTGGGGCACACGCCAACATCATTTACAGATAGACAGGGGAACACTCCAACATCAGGTACAGATAGATAGGGGTACACTCCAACACTTCGACATAATTTACAGATAGACAGGGGAACACGCCAACACTCAGACATCATTTACAGATAGACAGGGGCACACTCAGACATCAGGTACAGATAGACTGGGGCACACGCCAACATCATTTACAGATAGACAGGGGAACATTCAGACATCAGGTACAGATAGACAGGGGAACACTCCAACACTCCAACATCATTTACAGATAGACAGGGGGATACTCCAACACTCAGACATCATTTACAGATAGACAGGGGAACACTCCAACATCAGGTACAGATAGACAGGGGTACACTCCAACACTTCGACATAATTTACAGATAGACAGGGGAACACGCCAACACTCAGACATCATTTACAGATAGACAGGGGCACACTCAGACATCAGGTACAGATAGACTGGGGCACACGCCAACATCATTTACAGATAGACAGGGGAACATTCAGACATCAGGTACAGATAGACAGGGGAACACTCCAACACTCCAACATCATTTACAGATAGACAGGGGAACACTCCAACATCATTTACCGATAGACAGGGGAACACTCCAACATCAGGTACAGATAGACAGGGGAACACTCCAACACTCAGACATCAGGTACAGATAGACAGGGGAACACTCCAACACTCCAACACTCCAACACTCCATGCGTGTTTTAATATATTTATTTTTAAACGGTTATGTCGGTTATTTTATTGTCATGACGGTCTTCACCCGTAACCGTCGGTTACTCGTTGTGCACTACCAGTATGTAGGGAACAGGGTGCCGTTTGGGATGCTGCCCAGCCTCACACGACAGCTTGTACATTAGTACCCCGGCGTGGGAACGGACAGAAAGAAGTGCTTGTTTTGTTTAAAACCTCTAAAATGAGGCGATTTAACATGTTAAGCAGATTAACATGTTTATCCCGTAAACTTATCCTGTGAACTCTTCCAACTCTTTCTAAAGCCAAAAATCCTCTGTTTTTTTTTTTCTTCTAGAACTTCTCATGAAATGTTAATCTTTGAGTCTGACGCGATGCTTGGAGGCTGTGCAGTAGGATTGCTGCGTATAATTTGGGTCAGAAGAAGTCTGAATGAAGACGGTGCTAAAGGTGAACACCGTAGCTAACTACTACTTCACCCAAGGCCTATGGAACAGACGTGCTATCTTCTCTAAGCTGCCCGAGACACAAAACAACTACTGTATGAGTTGAGTTCCATTCATTGACTTGTGTTCGTCATGTTGATTTGTTGAGAAAATATGTCAGTATGTTTGTCTGCACTGGCAAATCAAAAGGTCCGACCCAGGGGTAATTTGGAGCCAAAGCCTAACCAAATCAGATCTGTGTACGTTTTTCGTATTAATCCTGCATTGATGTCAATGGGAGACATGAATATTCTAGAGACACAAAGAACCACAATTAGTATTAGACCACTGTACACCTGGGCCAAGACAGATGCATTTCCTCACCTCATATCCAACATAGGAATAGATATTTAGCAGTATCACCAGGGGGAAGGTCTGATTCTTGAATAACATATCCTGGCAGAGACACAGAGCAGCCTGGTTTCTGGTCCTGGTTTCTGGTCCTGGTTTCTGGTCCTGGTTTCTGGTCCTGGTTTCTGGTCCTGGTTTCTGTTCCTGGTTTCTGGTCTCAAGTCCTGGTTTCTGGTCCTGGTTTCCTATTGTATAATGATGAATTGAATGAAAGGAGGGAATCCGTATCATATCTGTATCTCACAGCTGTGACCTCAAGGCTTGGAAACCCAACACCCAAGGTACGTTTCAGTCATTTACCAGACAGACACTCTTATCCAGAGCGACTTAAAGTTAGTGCATTCATCTTAAGATAGCTAGGTGAGACAAACACATATCACAAGTATAGAAAGTACATTTTCCCCTCAATAAAGTAGTTATCAACAAAGTCAGAGCTAGTAGGATAAAAAAAAAAAAAGTGAAATAAAAAAAATGATTTGATGAATTTAAGATACTCTTTGTAGAGGTAGTGTTTCAGATGTTCTCAGAAGATGGACAGGGACTCTGCTGTCCTAGTTTACCCCTTACTCTGCTGTCCTAGTTTACCCCTTACTCTGCTGTCCTAGTTTACCCCTTACTCTGCTGTCCTAGTTTACCCCTTACTCTGCTGTCCTAGTTTACCCCTTACTCTGCTGTCCTAGTTTACCCCTTACTCTGCTGTCCTAGTTTACCCCTTACTCTGCTGTCCTAGTTTACCCCTTACTCTGCTGTCCTAGTTTACCCCTTACTCTGCTGTCCTAGTTTACCCCTTACTCTGCTGTCCTAGTTTACCCCTTACTCTGCTGTCCAAGTTTACCCCTTACTTTGCTGTCCTAGTTTACCCCTTACTCTGCTGTCCTAGTTTACCCCTTACTCTGCTGTCCTAGTTTACCCCTTACTCTGCTGTCCTAGTTTACCCCTTACTCTGCTGTCCAAGTTTACCCCTTACTCTGCTGTCCTAGTTTACCCCTTACTCTGCTGTCCTAGTTTACCCCTTACTCTGCTGTCCTAGTATCAGGGGGAAGATGGACAGGGACTCTGCTGTCCTAGTTTACCCCTTACTCTGCTGTCCTAGTTTACCCCTTACTCTGCTGTCCTAGTTTCAGGGGGAAGATGGACAGGGACTCTGCTGTCCTAGTTTCAGGGGGAAGATGGTTAGGACTCTGCTGTCCTAGCTTCAGGGGGAAGATGGACAGGGACTCTGCTGTCCTAGCATCAGGGGGAAGATGGTTAGGACTCTGCTGTCCTAGCATCAGGGGGAAGATGGTTAGGACTCTGCTGTCCTAGCTTCAGGGGGAAGATGGACAGGGACTCTGCTGTCCTAGCATCAGGGGGAAGATGGTTAGGACTCTGCTGTCCTAGCTTCAGGGGGAAGATGGACAGGGACTCTGCTGTCCTAGCATCAAGGGGAAGATGGTTAGGACTCTGCTGTCCTAGCTTCAGGGGGAAGATGGACAGGGACTCTGCTGTCCTAGCATCAGGGGGAAGATGGACAGGGACTCTGCTGTCCTAGCATCAGGGGGAAGATGGACAGGGACTCTGCTGTCCTAGCTTCAGGGGGAAGATGGACAGGGACTCTGCTGTCCTAGCTTCAGGGGGAAGATGGACTCTGCTGTCCTAGCATCAGGGGGAAGATGGACAGGGACTCTGCTGTCCTAGCTTCAGGGGGAAGATGGACAGGGACTCTGTTGTCCTAGCTTCAGGGGGAAGATGGACTCTGCTGTCCTAGCATCAAGGGGGAAGATGGACAGGGACTCTGCCGTCCTAGCTTCAGGGGAAAGCTGGTTCCACCATTGTGGTGTCAAGACAGAGAAGAGCTTTGACTAGACTGAGCGGTAGCTAAGCTGGGTGGGGCGTCTAAGAGACCTGAGGTGACTGAACAGAGGGCTCGGGTTGGGGTGTAGGGTTTGAACATAGCCTGAAGGTCGGGAGGGGCAGTTCCTCTGGAAGGCAGTAGAGAGTGTGAAGGAGTGGGGTAACATGAGTGTGGGGTAACATGAGAGAACTTGGGAAGGTTGAACACCAGGGAGACTGTTCTGGATAAACACCAGACAGACTGTAGTGTTCTGGATAAACACCAGACAGACTATAGAGGTCTGGATAAACACCAGACAGACTATAGTGTTCTGGATAAACACCAGACAGACTATAGTGGTCTGGATAAACACCAGACAGACTATAGAGGTCTGGATAAACACCAGACAGACTATAGAGGTCTGGATAAACACCAGACAGACTGTAGTGTTCTGGATAAACACCAGACAGACTGTAGTGTTCTGGATAAACACCAGACAGACTATAGTGTTCTGGATAAACACCAGACAGACTATAGTGTTCTGGATAAACACCAGACAGACTGTGGTGTTCTGGATAAACACCAGACAGACTATAGTGGTCTGGATAAACACCAGACAGACTATAGTGGTCTGGATAAACACCAGACAGACTATAGTGTTCTGGATAAACACCAGACAGACTATAGTGTTCTGGATAAACACCAGACAGACTATAGTGTTCTGGATAAACACCAGACAGACTGTGGTGTTCTGGATAAACACCAGACAGACTATAGTGGTCTGGATAAACACCAGACAGACTATAGTGTTCTGGATAAACACCAGACAGACTGTAGTGTTCTGGATAAACACCAGACAGACTATAGTGTTCTGGATAAACACCAGACAGACTATAGTGTTCTGGATAAACACCAGACAGACTGTAGTGTTCTGGATAAACACCAGACAGACTGTAGTGTTCTGGATAAACACCAGACAGACTATAGTGGTCTGGATAAACACCAGACAGACTATAGAGGTCTGGATAAACACCAGACAGACTATAGTGGTCTGGATAAACACCAGACAGACTATAGTGGTCTGGATAAACACCAGACAGACTATAGTGGTCTGGATAAACACCAGACAGACTATAGTGTTCTGGATAAACACCAGACAGACTATAGTGGTCTGGATAAACACCAGACAGACTGTAGTGTTCTGGATAAACACCAGACAGACTATAGTGTTCTGGATAAACACCAGACAGACTATAGTGTTCTGGATAAACACCAGACAGACTGTAGTGTTCTGGATAAACACCAGACAGACTATAGTGGTCTGGATAAACACCAGACAGACTATAGTGTTCTGGATAAACACCAGACAGACTATAGTGGTCTGGATAAACACCAGACAGACTATAGTGGTCTGGATAAACACCAGACAGACTATAGTGTTCTGGATAAACACCAGACAGACTATAGTGGTCTGGATAAACACCAGACAGACTATAGTGGTCTGGATAAACACCAGACAGACTATAGTGGTCTGGATAAACACCAGACAGACTATAGTGTTCTGGATAAACACCAGACAGACTATAGTGGTCTGGATAAACACCAGACAGACTATAGTGTTCTGGATAAACACCAGACAGACTATAGTGGTCTGGATAAACACCAGACAGACTATAGTGGTCTGGATAAACACCAGACAGACTATAGTGTTCTGGATAAACACCAGACAGACTATAGTGGTCTGGATAAACACCAGACAGACTGTAGTGTTCTGGATAAACACCAGACAGACTATAGTGGTCTGGATAAACACCAGACAGACTATAGTGTTCTGGATAAACACCAGACAGACTATAGAGGTCTGGATAAACACCAGACAGACTATAGTGTTCTGCATAAACACCAGACAGACTATAGTGTTCTGGATAAACACCAGACAGACTATAGTGTTCTGGATAAGTTACAGGGGGTTTGATAGCACAAGCAGGGAGCCCAGCCAACAGAGAGTTGTATAGTAGTTTGGGTGGGAGATGACGAGCCTGGATAAGGACCTGCACCACTTCCTGTGTGAGGAAGGGTCGTACTCTACAGATGTTGTAGAGTAGGGTTTTCAAACCCGAGGCGGTCCAATACGGCCCCCGAGGGGGTCCAATACGGCCCCCGAGGGGGTCCAACAAGGAGCATTTAACTGTTGTGATGGTGATTCCATTGTGTTTTCATGAAGCTCAGAGAGTTGTGGCTCCTTCAGCTCCAGGAAGTAGAGTAGACCCACACGGTTTACATATGATTTTCTGGCTGTTTTATTTTCCGGCCTTGCCAGAAGCCGTGGGAAAGCTTTCTGTCTGGAAACTGTCTCAAACGATTGACAAATATCAACGTGCATCTACCCAGAACACAGAAATGTTACTCTCTTCCGTCTGTCCGTGCGTCCACTCATCTGAAGTGTCTGCTTTGATGACGATGACAAACCAGAAGCTTGCTGTGAAACCAAACATGATGCTCTGAAGACACACTGTCACTAGAGGCTGGTGTCTTTTGTGTATGTTGATCCACAGATCATCTCTGCAAATATCTCCTCTTGCCTAAATGCTCAAGAAGAGCACATTCTATACAAGTTTCCCCGTGAAATTTGTGGTGGGCTGCCTGTTTACCTACCTGTGGTATCAGTGTAGTTTAGGCAGGCTGTTTACCTACCTGTGGTCTCATTGTAGTTTAGGCTGCCTGTTTACCTACCTGTGGTCTCAGTGTAGTTTAGGCAGGCTGTTTACCTACCTGTGGTCTCAGTGTAGTTTAGGCAGGCTGTTTACCTACCTGTGGTCTCAGTGTAGTTTAGGCAGGCTGTTTACCTACCTGTGGTCTCAGTGTAGTTTAGGCAGGCTGTTTACCTACCTGTGGTCTCAGTGTAGTTTAGGCAGGCTGTTTACCTACCTGTGGTCTCAGTGTAGTTTAGGCTGCCTGTTTACCTACCTGTGGTCTCAGTGTAGTTTAGGCAGGCTGTTTACCTACCTGTGGTCTCAGTGTAGTTTAGGCAGGCTGTTTACCTACCTGTGGACTCAGTGTAGTTTAGGCAGGCTGTTTACCTACCTGTGTTCTCTCAGTGTATCCCCTCCTCTCCTCTCCTCTCCTCCTATCCCCTCCTCTCCTATCTCCCTCCTCCTCTCCTCCTCTCATCCTCTCCTCCTCCCCTCCTCCTATCCCCTCTTCTCCTTCTATCCCCCCTCTCCTCTCCTCTCCTCTCCTCTCCTCTCCTCTCCTCTCCTCTGCAGTTGCTGTTTGTCTTGTTACCGTGGTCATTAGTTTTTTTACAACTGTCAGGTAGCAGCGATATCATGGTGTTTTTTTGTTCCTGTTTGGTTTCTTTATCATACCGGGCTGTGTGTGTGTGTGTGTATGTGTGTGGGTGTTTGTATTATTACTTTTATTTCACCTTTATTTAACCAGGTAGGCCAGTTGAGAACACCTTTATTTAACCAGGTAGGCCAGTTGAGAACACCTTTATTTAACCAGGTAGGCCAGTTGAGAACACCTTTATTTAACCAGGTAGGCCAGTTGAGAACACCTTTATTTAACCAGGTTGGCCAGTTGAGAACAAGTTCTCATTTACAACTGTGACCTGGCCAAGATAAAGCAAAGTAGTGCGACAAAAACAACAACACAGAGTTACACATGGAATAAACAAACGTACAGTCAATAACACAATAGAAAAGTATATATACAGTGTGTGCAAATGAGGTGAGATAAGGGAGGTAAAGGCAATAAATAGACCATAGTGGCGAAATAATTACAATTTAGCAATTAAACACTGGAGTGATAGATGTGCAGAAGATGAATGTGCAAGTGGAGATACTCGGGTGCAAAGGAGCAAGATAAATAAATAACAGTTTGGGGATGAGGTAGTTGGATGGGCTATTTACAGATTGTGTGTGTGTGTGTGTGTGTGTGTGTGTGACTGCTGCAGGGAGGGAGTCTCAGGTCTAGGCAGTAGCCCTATTTAGTGTACAGCTCTTGCCCGTCCCTGCTACTAGAGTAGTAGAGAAACATGTGTCTGTCCCTTCTGGATGTTTTTCAGGGAGATTTTTAGGAACCTCCCTCATAGCGTAGTGGTTAAGCACCTGCTCTTTGTGGACTGGTATTCATACAGAGTCTCAGTAGGAGTGGTGATCTAGGATCAGGTCATACAGAGTCTCAGTAGGAGTGCTGATCTAGGATCAGGTCATACAGAGTCTCAGTAGGAGTGCTGATCTAGGATCAGGTCATAGTCTCAGTAGGAGTGCTGATCTAGGATCAGGTCATACAGAGTCTCAGTAGGAGTGCTGATCTAGGATCAGGTCATACAGAGTCTCAGTAGGAGTGCTGATCTAGGATCAGGTCATACAGAGTCTCAGTAGGAGTGGTGATCTAGGATCAGGTCATAGTCTCAGTAGGAGTGCTGATCTAGGATCAGGACATAGTCTCAGTAGGAGTGGTGATCTAGGATCAGGTCATAGTCTCAGTAGGAGTGCTGATCTAGGATCAGGACATAGTCTCAGTATGAGTGGTGATCTAGGATCAGGTCATAAAGAGTCTCAGTAGGAGTGCTGATCTAGGATCAGGTCCCCTCTGAAACTCATCACTGTATTTCCAATAGTCTGCTCATATTTCCATGTTTCTGGAGTCTGCCACTCTAGAGCTGGAGAGAGAACACAGGCCCATCATCATACTGGAAGACAGTCTGTGCACGTGTGTTTGTGAGCATGTGTTTAGTTCGAGATAATTCCTGCCTAATCGTCCTGTGAATTCCTCTTGGGAAATAAGCACCTTCAACAACACACCAGATTAGCTACAGTAGTTGGGATGGAGTGGGACGTGGGCACATTCCTGGCAGAGATAAGTCTTTATGTAACAGTACCAGACCAAACATCTGTTATCTAGCATCAGAACAACAGATTCCTGCCCTGTCCTGTGGTTGGTAAACATTAAAGGGGAAGTCCAGGATTGATAAATCCTAGACTTGTGGTGGAGTGGCTGCTTTGTTGTTGTTTGAATTACAGACTGACGCTTTAAAACAGTTTGAGCAAGGCCTAGAAGATTGTCATCAGTATGGATCAACCCCTTAGAACCAACCCCTTAAGACCAACCCCTTAGAAACCAACCATTTAGAAACCAACCCCTTAGAAACCAACCCCTTGGGACCAACCCCTTAGAAACCAACCACTTAGAAACCAACCCCTTAGAAACCAGCCCCTTGAGACCAACCCCTTAGAAACCAGCCCCTTAGAAACCAACTCTTAGAAACCAACCCCTTAGAAACCAACCCCTTAGTACCAACCCCTTAGAAACCAAACTCTTAGGACCGACCTTTTAGGACCAACCCCTTAGTAACCAATCCCTTAGAAACCAACCCCTTAGAAACCAACCCCTTAGAAACCAACCTCTTAGGTCCAACCCCTTAGAAACCAACCTCTTCGAAACCAACGCCTTAGAAACCAACCCCTTAGGATCATCCCCTTAGAAACTAACCCCTTAGAAACCAACCCCTTAGGACCAACCCCATAGGATCAACCCTTTAGAAACCAACCCCTTAGAAACCAACCGTTTAGAAACCAACCTCTTAGAAACAAACCTCTTAGAAACCAACCCCTTAGAAACCAACACCTTAGGACCAACCCCATAGGACCAACCGCTTAGCACCAACCCCTTAGGACCAACCTCTTAGAAACCAACCCCTTAGGACCAACTCCTTAGGACCAACCCCTTAGAAACCAACCACTTAGAGACCAACCTCCTAGGACCAACCCCTTAGGACCAACCTCTTAGGACCAACCCATTAGAACAACCCTTTATAATAAACTCTTTAGGACCAACCTCTTAGGACCAACCTTTTAGGACCAACCCCTTAGAAACCAACCCCTTAGAATCCAACCCTTTAGAATAAACTCTTTAAGACAAACCTCTTAGGACCAACCCCTTAGAAACCAACCCCATAGAAACCAACCTCTTAGGACCAACCCCTTAGAAACCATCTCTTTAGGACCAACCCTCTAGGACCAACCCCATGGAATCCAACCCCTTAGAAACCAACCTCTGAAGATCAACCCTTTAGAATCCATCCCTTTAGGACAAACCTCTTAGAAACAAACCCTTTAGGACCAACCACTTAGAAACCAACCCCTTACAAGCCAACCCCTTAGAAACCAACCCCTTAGGACCAAACTCTTAGAAACCAAACTCTTAGGACCAACCCCTTAGAAACCAACCACTTAGAAACCAACCTCCTAGGACCAACCCCTTAGAAACCAACCCCTTAGGACCAACCCCTTAGGGCCAACCTCCTAGGACCAACCCCTTAGAAACCAACCTTTTAGAATAAACTCTTTAGGACAAACCTCTTAGGACCAACCCCTTAGAAACCAACCCCATAGAAACCAACCTCTTAGGACCAACCCCTTAGAAACCATCTCTTTAGGACCAACCCTCTAGGACCAACCCCATGGAATCCAACCCCTTAGAAACCAACCTCTTAAGATCAACCCCTTAGAATCCATCCCTTTAGGACAAACCTCTTAGAAACCAACCCCTTAGAAACCAACCCCTTACAAGCCAACCCCTTAGAAACCAACCTATTAGGACCAACACCTTAGGAACCAACCACTTAGAAACCAACCTCTTAGGACCAACCCCTTAGAAATCAACCACTTAGAAACCAACCCCTTAGAAACCAATCCCTTAGGACCAACCCCTTAGACACCAACCCCTTAGAAACCAACCACTTAGAAACTAACCTCCTAGGGCCAACCCCTTAGAAACCAACCCCTTAGAAGCCAACCTCTTAGGACCAACCCCTTAGAAACCAACCACTTAGAAACCAACCTCCTAGGACCAACCCCTTAGAAACCAACCCCTACTGGGTAGCCAAGCCCAGCCAATCAGAATTCATTTTTCCCTACAAAGGGGCTTTATTACAGACAGAAATAGTCCTCAGTTTCATCAGCTGTCCGGGTGGCTGAAGAAGCCGGATGTGGAGGTCCTGGGCTGGCGTGGTTACACTTAGTCTGCGGTTTTGAGGCCGGTTGGACGTACTGCCAAATTATTTAAAACGGCGTTGGAGTCGGCGAATGGTAGAGAAATTAACATGACATTTTCTGACAACAGCTCTGGTGGACATTCCCGCAGTCAGCATGCCAAATGTACGCTCCCTCAACTTGAGACATCAGTGGCATTGTGTTGTGTGACAAAACTGCACATTTTTGGAATGTCATTTTATTGTCCCCAGCACAAGGTGCACCTGTGTAATGATCATGCTGTTGAATCAGCTTCTTGATATGTTACACCTGTCAGGTGGATGGATTATCTTGGCAAAGGAGACATGCTCACTAACAGGGATGTAAACAAAGTTCTGCACAAAATTGGAGAGAAATAAGCTTTTTTAGTGCGTATGAAACATCTCTGGTATCTTTTTATTTCAGTTCATGAAACATGGAACCAATACTTTACATGTTGCGTTTACATTTTTGTTCAGTATAGATCATCCACATGTATGAATCACATTTTTACCAATGCTGCAGAACTCTACTCTAAAGCTGTATCCATACCTATTGGATGTATTAACCATAATATAGTGACCATATCTAGAAAAGCCAACGTTTTGCAAAGGCTGGGCCTAAAATAGTGTGTAAGAGATCATACAAAACAAATTGATTCCTATGTTGAAGATACAACAAATATTGATCTGATGAGGAGCATCCAGACGCTGCATTTATAAAATAGTTTCTTCCAGTTATTGTTAGAACTGTTAAGGCCCTGATGGATGAGGAAATTGAAAATCTGTATGGTTGAGAGGGATGGGGCCAAAGGAGTGGTGAATAAGTCTGGCTGCACATCTGACTGGCGAGCTTACTGCTAATTGAGAAATTATGTGACTAGACTAAACAAAAAGACAAATAAATAATATTTTGAAACCAAGATAAATGACAAAGTATGATGAAAAAAAAATGCTTTGGTGTACTGTAAGTGTATCACAAAACCTTCTGATGTTGCCAATTACTTTAATGACTATTTCATTGGCAAAGTGGGCAAACTGTTACGGTTTTCTTCTGGTGAAAGAGAGGAGGACCAAAATGCAGCGTGGTTATTCATAAACATCTTTAATGAAAGATGAAAATACAAACAGTATACAAAAACAATAAACGTGAAAAACCCAAACAGCCCTATCTGGTGCAACAAACACAGAGACAGAAACAATCACCCACGAAACACTCAAAGAATATGGCTGCCTAAATATGGTTCCCAATCAGAGACAACGATAAACACCTGCCTCTGATTGAGAACCACTCCAGGCAACCATAGACTTTCCTAGACTACTTAACTAAACACAATCCCATGAACTACAAAACCCCTAGACAACACAAACCACCCATGTCACACCCTGGCCTAACCAAAATAATAAAGAGAACACAGAATACTAAGACCAGGGCGTGACACAAACTTAGATATGAAAATACCAACAACAGACTGTGAGCCATACAAAACTAATAATTAAAGAAAAGCATTGTCATTTTGAATTCTGTAAAGTGAGTGTTGGTGAGGAGGAAAAATCATTGTCCTACATCGGTAATGACAAACCACCTCCTATTGATAAGTTAGATGGAAAGCATCTGAGGATGGTATTTGTCATATTTTTTTGTCTCGTAGAACAATGTTTTGTCCTCAGACTTGGAGGCAAACCAAAGTAATTCTGGTACCCAAATATGGTAAAGAATCCTCTGCTGGTTCTAACAGCAGACCAATCAGCTTGCTGCCGACTCGTAGCAAACTGTTGGAAAGAATTGTGTTCGACCAAATACAATGCTATTTCTCTGTAAAAAAAAAAAAAAAACAGACTTTCAGCATGCTTATAGAGAAGGGCGCTCAACGTGTACTGCACTGACACAAATGACTGATGATTGGTTGAAAGAAATTGATGATAAGAAGATTGTGGGAGCTGTACTGTTACATTTCAGTGCAGCCTTTGATAGTATTGACCATAACCTGTTGTTAAAAAAACGTCTGTTCTGGCTTTTCAACCTCTGATTTCCGGATGCAAGGACTGACCATCCATGATATCACAATTGTAGTTGTAACCATGTTATGAGGCTATACAGTGTTTGTTTACATTTACTCTGTTTACAAACATTGGAGTAAAATAAGCTTGTTTTGAGGTCCTGACGGGGTGTGACAGTTGAACTAAAGCTCATGAGGCATTTATAAGTTACATACTTTAACAATCTAGTTTTCTATGGTAAGCCCGTTTTAATAGAAATATGCTTGCAGTTCCTTGAGCTTCCACTAGATGTCAACAGTCTTTAGAAATTGGTTGATGTTTTTCTTTAGAGAAATGAAGAAGTACGGCTGTCCAGAACCAGGGTCCTGCCTAGGGCTCTCTAATGTTTTGATGCGCGCAACCTGGAACGCGCTTTCTTTGTTTTCCTCCGGTATTGAACACAGTTTATCCCGTCTTAAATTTGATTGATTATTCACGTTAAAAAATACCTAAAGTTGTATTAGGAAAGTTGTTTGAAATGTTTGGATGAAGATTACAGGTAATTTATAAGATATTTTGTAGTCATGTTGCACGAGTTGGAACTAGTGTTTGTTTTTAGTCAAACGCGCCAAATAAATGGACATTTTGGAGATATACCGATGGAATTAATCAAACAAAAGTACCATTTGTGATGTTTATGGGACATATTGGAGTGCCAACAGAAGAAGTTCTTCAAAGGTAAGGCATGAATTATATCGTTATTTCTGACTTTTGTTTCGCGCCTGGCGGGATGAAATATGATTGTCTGTGTTTGTTTGATGGGGTGCTATCCTCAGATAATAGCATGGTTTGCTTTCGCCGTAAAGCCTTTTTGAAAGTGGCTGGATTAACAAGAAGTTCAGCTTTAATTTGGTGTATTGCACTTGTGATTGTATGAAAGTTAAATATTTCTAATAATTTTATTTGAATTGGGCGCTCTGCCATTTCACCGGATGTTGCCAAATCAATCCCGCTAACGGGATTTGAGCCATAAGAAGTTTTTAACACAGTGTTCGCTTTCCCCAGAAGTCAGCTAGAGCGCAATGAGCCAAGAAAACCACACCGGACAAACCCTCCCCTAACAAGGACGGTGCCAATTATGCACTGCCCTTTGGGGCTCCCTGTCACGGCCAGTGTTTTTGGCAGAAATGCCTTCTGGAACATGTGAACTCTCATGTGCCTTAATAACAAACTTGTACGCCATCCGTAAATATGAATACAATTGTTAAATTACGAGCCTAGTTGGCCATGATTGGCTGAGATAATAAGTGGGCTGGACATGCCGAGAGATGAGTTTGGAGCAAGCTTCTGTCTATTTAAACTGGTCAGCATGTCTACGTAACCCTGAATAACACAGATTATTTAAAAAATGCATTGCTCCACTTTCTGGAGGACTTAGTTTTGAAATTAGCAAGCTATAGCCTAATGTTAGCTAGCTAACATTGAACCTGGTTGGTTAGCTACCTGCAGATTCATGCAGGGTAGTAACATCATGAGTTGTGATTATGGTTCATTGTTTACCTAGCTGGCTAACGTTAGCTGGCTGGCTCGCTATCTTGCGTTACGTGTATGACCTTATTATTCGTATCTCAGAGCTATTTGCTTGGCTAGCTATAGCCTAATGTTAGCTAGCTAACATTGAACCTGATTGGTTAGCTACCTGCAGATGTATGCAAGGTAGTAACATCATGAGTTGTGACTATGGTTCATTGTTTATCTAACTAGCTAGCTAGCTAGCTAGCTGCATGTCTTAACAAAAGACTCCACTATGCAAGTGTCCATTTCGGGTGTGTTCGTAAATTAGCGCAGAATAACTGATCTTAATGGAAGCCCCCCTCACCTGTCAATCAGTACGATTCGAAGACACGCTCATCATTGTTCAATGGAAAGAATAGAATGTGAATAGAATTTACTATGGAAGGAGGTTAAATCATTTTTGTAAATTAATTACACATTATGAAGATGAGAAGCCAAACATACAGTAAGATGCCACAGAGGTGCTGATCGCTCTTCATGAGAAGTGTTCCTATTCAACCCATGTTAAAATATTATAACGCATTGGAGTTTCTTTCTTTAGACATGTCAAATAAAGGCCTTAGCATTCAGCACTGACCACAACCACACAATTACTGACCAGCTAGCATTCAGCACTGACCACAACCACACAATTACTGACCAGCTAGCATTCAGCACTGACCACAACCACACAATTACTGACCAGCTAGCATTCAGCACTGACCACAACCACACAATTACTGACCAGCTAGCATTCAGCACTGACCACAACCACACAATTACTGACCAACTAGCATTCAGCACTGACCACAACCACACAATTACTGACCAACTAGCATTCAGCACTGACCACAACCACACAATTACTGACCAGCTAGCATTCAGCACTGACCACAACCACACAATTACTGACCAACTAGCATTCAGCACTGACCACAACCACACAATTACTGACCAACTAGCATTCAGCACTGACCACAACATTACTGACCAACTAGCATTCAGCACTGACCACAACCACACAATTACTGACCAACTAGCTCAGCACTGACCATAACCACACAACTACTGACCAACTAGCATTCAGTACTGACCTCAACCACACAATTACTGACCAACTAGCATTCAGCACTGACCACAACCACACAATTACTGACCAACTAGCATTCAGCACTGACCACAACCACACAATTACTGACCAACTAGCATTCGGCACTGACCACAACCACACAATTACTGACCAACTAGCATTCAGCACTGACCACAACCACACAATTACTGACCAACTAGCATTCAGCACTGACCACAACATTACTGACCAACTAGCATTCAGCACTGACCACAACCACACAATTACTGACCAACTAGCATTCAGCACTGACCACAACCACACAATTACTGACCAACTAGCATTCGGCACTGACCACAACCACACAATTACTGACCAACTAGCATTCAGCACTGACCACAACCACACAATTACTGACCAACTAGCATTCAGCACTGACCACAACATTACTGACCAACTAGCATTCAGCACTGACCACAACCACACAATTACTGACCAACTAGCTCAGCACTGACCATAACCACACAACTACTGACCAACTAGCATTCAGCACTGACCACAACATTACTGACCAACTAGCATTCAGCACTGACCACAACCACACAACTACTGACCAACTAGCTCAGCACTGACCATAACCACACAACTACTGACCAACTAGCATTCAGCACTGACCACAACCACACAACTACTGACCAACTAGTTGGATACTATATACATTCATAGATAAAGGTTTCAGAAAGTCGTTTGCCATCCTCAGGAAGCCACAATAACATTCAACATGTTCTCTCTCTGTCTCTCTGTCGCTCTGTCTGTCTCTCTGTCTCTCTCTCTGTCTCTCTCTCTGTCTCTCTGTCTCTCTCTCTCTCTCTCTCTCTCTCTCTCTCTCTCTCTCTCTCTCTCTCTCTCTCTCTCTCTCTCTCTCTCTCTGTCTCTCTGTCTCTCTGTCTCTCTCTCTCTCTCTCTCTCTCTCTCTCTCTGTCTCTCTGTCTCTCTCTCTGTCTCTCTGTCTCTCTCTCTCTCTCTCTCTCTCTCTCTCTCTCTCTCTCTCTCTCTCTCTCTCTCTCTCTCTCTCTCTCTCTCTCTCTCTCTCTCTCTCTCTCTCTGTCTCTCTGTCTCTCTGTCTCTCTCTCTCTCTCTCTCTCTCTCTCTCTCTCTCTCTGTCTCTCTGTCTCTCTCTCTCTCTCTCTCTCTCTCTCTCTCTCTCTCTCTCTCTGTCTCTCTGTCTCTCTGTCTCTCTCTGTCTCTCTGTCTCTCTGTCTCTCTCTCTCTCTCTCTCTCTCTCTCTCTCTGTCTCTCTGTCTCTCTGTCTCTCTGTCTCTCTCTCTCTCTCTCTCTCTCTCTCTCTCTGTCTCTCTGTCTCTCTGTCTCTCTCTGTCTCTCTGTCTCTCTGTCTCTCTCTCTCTCTCTCTCTCTCTGGTGAATACAGTATCTCTTTCTACCTTCTACCTCTTTCTATCCCTCCATTATCACACTGTTGTTGAAGTTACAGGATTTAGTTTGTTTCAATTTCCCCAAAAGGATTTACAGAGAGACACAGTCTGTCAAATGATGTGTTCCAGCTGCTGACATCTCAGCACTCAGACACGAATCCGTTTTCAAAATGGTTTATTTTTTTTTGTGTTTATCTCTCTCCCATTTGGTGTTGAAATTGGGTTTGGCCCCTCTTTCCATTGTCTGCTGTCCCAGTCGTGGATGTAAGCAAATGCTTTGTTGGTGTGGTTGCAGCAGCACTAGCTAGTTGTCAAAGCTGCCAGTCAGTACATTGTCTGTACTACGCTAGAGAATAGCTGCTGGGGGGCTTGGTTCCTGCAGTAAGCCTCACAGTCACAAACTATGGCAAACAACAGCACTCAGCCAATATTTCTGTCTACAATGAAGTTCATATTGGGGCTGTAATCGACCACACAGGCAGGAGAAGCAGTAGTGTCTGTTCACGGGGGAATAGGCTCGTCTAAATGCCACTTTGAGACGGACGTGACAGAGCAGGATGTTGCGATTGAAAGGCATTTCTTGACGGTGTTCAGGGTGTGTGACCTCTCTTTCTTCTCTTCGTGTCGTGAGAAGAGTCCACGGTGCGAACCTCCTGATGAGGATTGGTTTGAAACGTTGTTTAACTAAGCCTAATTGAAGGTACGCGGCGTAGCTTTGACTTGTGTGTTGGTAATACCTCATTGCTGCTGTAGTTTTCTGACCTCCCCTTCTGATCCTGTAGAGCAGACATCTAAACTAAGAGTATAAATCATGTGCTAGATGCTCTTTATTTCACTGTCATTTTTTTGTTTTGTTTATGACGACACTTGGAAGACTGACTACCTTTATGTGTCTTTATAATGAGATTTACTGCCGTTGTTGTAACTGACTCTGCATGAAAGCAAAATCAAGGCAGGGTTTGTGTGGGGCTTCTTCGTAATGCTTCATATCCTTTAATATTACTGTGTACATCATTGTTCACTAGTACGTCATTACTGGGGCGGCAGGGTAGCCTAGTGGTTAGAGCGTTGGACTAGTAACCGGAAGGTTCCAAGTTCATACCTCCGATCTGCCAAAGTGCATTTTATCGATTGCAACTTGAATGCATAGAGATACCGTGATGAGATCCTGAGGCCCATTGTCGTGCCATTCATCCGCCGCCATCACCTCATGTTTCAGTATGATAATGCACGGCCCCATATCGCAAGGATCTGTACACAATTCCTGGAAGCTGAACATGTCCCAGTTCTTCCATGGCCTGCATACTCACCAGACATGTCACCCATTGAGCATGTTTGGGATGCTCTGGATTGACGTGAGCGACAGTATGTTCCAGTTCACCCTCCAATAGCCAGCATCTTCTCACAGCCATTGAAGAGGAGTGGGACAACATTCCACATGCCACAATCAACAGCCTGATCAACTCTATGTGAAGGAGATGTGTCGCGCTGCATGAGACAAATGGTGGACCCACCAGATACTGACTGGTTTTCTGATCCACTCCCCTACCAATCCATCGATTAGGGCCTAGTGAATTCATTTCAATTGACTGATTTCCTCATATAAAATCTTTGAAATTGTTACATGTTGCGTTTATAATGTCTTTGCTCTGTGTACATTGTTGAGAAACATATGAATAGAACAAACATATAATTGGGGTTCTGATATTGTATGACAATTGTCCTAAACTTATGAGGCATTTATTATATAAGTTAGATTCTTTAAGAATCAATGTGGGTAAATAATTGTAAAGTAAAATGTTTTCGTGGACGCAGATAACACCTTGTCCTGCCTGGATTGGACAGAATTTTGGCTGGTGATTTTCCATTGATTTTGATTTTCAATCCTGTACTCGTGTCCGGGAAAACCTACCCATAATGCTTACATGAGTGGAATGTGATCGTGGCTTACATGAGTGGAATGTGATTGTGTCTTACATGAGTGGAATGAGATCGTGGCTTACATTAGTGGAATGTGATCGTGTCTTACATGAGTGGAATGTGATCGTATCTTACAGTGCCTTGCGAAAGTATTCGGCCCCCTTGAACTTTGCGACCTTTTGCCACATTTCAGGCTTCAAACATAAAGATATAAAACTGTATTTTATAACTGGTTTGGGTATCTAGAACTGGTTTGGGTATCTAGAACTGGTCGGGGTATCTAGATCTGGTCGGGGTATCTAGAACTGTTCGGGGTAACAGAACTGGTCGAGGTAACAGGACTGGTCGGGGTATCCAGAACTGGTCGGGGTATCTAGAACTGGTCGGGGTATCTAGAACTGGTCGGGGTATCTAGAACTGGTCGGGGTATCTAGAACTGGTCGGGGTATCTAGAGCTGGTCGGGGTATCTAGAGCTGGTCGGGGTATCTAGAACTGGTCGGGGTATCTAGAACTGTTCGGGGTATCTAGAACTGTTCGGGGTAACAGAACTGTTCGAGGTAACAGAACTGTTCGGGGTATCTAGAACTGGTCGGGGTATCTAGGACTGGTCGGGGTAACAGAACTGGTCGGGTATCTAGAACTGGTTGGGGTATCTAGAACTGGTTAGGGTATCTAGAACTGGTCGGGGTATCTAGATCTGGTCGGGGTATCTAGAACTGTTCGGGGTAACAAAACTGGTCGAGGTAACAGAACTGGTCGGGGTATCTAGAACTGGTCGGGGTAACAGAACTGGTCGGGGTATCTAGAACTGTTCGGGGTAACAGAACTTGTCGGGGTAACAGAACTGGTCGGGGTAACAGAACTGGTCGGGGTAACAGAACTGGTCGGGGTATCTAGAACTGGTCGGGGTATCTAGAACTGGTCGGGGTATCAAGATCTGGTCGGTGTATCTAGAACTGTTCGGGGTATCTAGAACTGTTCGGGGTATCTAGAACTGTTCGGGCTAACAGAACTGTTCGGGGTAACAGAACTTGTCGGGGTATCTAGAACTGGTCGAGGTATCTAGAACTGGTCGGGGTAACAGAACTGGTCGGGGTATCTAGGACTGGTCGGGGTATCTAGAACTGGTCGGGGTATCTAGAACTGGTCGGGGTATCTAGATCTGGTCGGGGTATCTAGAACTGTTCGGGGTAACAGAACTGGTCGAGGTAACAGAACTGGTCGAGGTAACAGAACTGGTCGGGGTAACAGAACTGGTCGGGGTATCTAGAACTGGTCGGGGTATCTAGAACTGGTCGGGTATCTAGAACTGGTCGGGGTATCTAGAACTGGTCGGGGTATCTAGAACTGGTCGAGGTAACAGAACTGGTCGAGGTAACAGATCTGGTCGGGGTATCTAGAACTGGTCGGGGTATCTAGAACTGGTCGGGGTATCTAGAACTGGTTGAGGTAACAGAACTGGTCGAGGTAACAGATCTGGTCGGGGTATCTAGAACTGGTCGGGGTAACAGAACTGGTCGTGGTAACAGAACTGGTCGGGGTATCTAGAACTGGTCGGGGTATCTAGAACTGGTCGGGGTAACAGAATTGGTCGGGTATCTAGAACTGGTTGGGGTATCTAGAACTGGTTGGGGTATTTAGAACTGGTCGGGGTATCTAGATCTGGTCGGGGTATCTAGAACTGTTCGGGGTAACAGAACTTGTCGGGGTATCTAGAACTGGTCGAGGTATCTAGAACTGGTCGGGGTAACAGAACTGGTCGGGGTATCTAGGACTGGTCGGGGTATCTAGAACTGGTCGGGGTATCTAGAACTGGTCGGGGTATCTAGATCTGGTCGGGGTATCTAGAACTGTTCGGGGTAACAGAACTGGTCGAGGTAACAGAACTGGTCGAGGTAACAGAACTGGTCGGGGTAACAGAACTGGTCGGGGTATCTAGAACTGGTCGGGGTATCTAGAACTGGTCGGGTATCTAGAACTGGTCGGGGTATCTAGAACTGGTCGGGGTATCTAGAACTGGTCGAGGTAACAGAACTGGTCGAGGTAACAGATCTGGTCGGGGTATCTAGAACTGGTCGGGGTATCTAGAACTGGTCGGGGTATCTAGAACTGGTCGAGGTAACAGAACTGGTCGAGGTAACAGATCTGGTCGGGGTATCTAGAACTGGTCGGGGTAACAGAACTGGTCGTGGTAACAGAACTGGTCGGGGTATCTAGAACTGGTCGGGGTATCTAGAACTGGTCGGGGTAACAGAATTGGTCGGGTATCTAGAACTGGTTGGGGTATCTAGAACTGGTTGGGGTATTTAGAACTGGTCGGGGTATCTAGATCTGGTCGGGGTATCTAGAACTGTTCGGGGTAACAGAACTGGTCGAGGTAACAGAACTGGTCGGGGTATCTAGAACTGGTCGGGGTAACAGAACTGGTCGGGGTAACAGAACTGGTCGGGGTAACTAGATCTGGTCGGGTTAACAGAACTGGTTGGGGTATCTAGAACTGGTCGGGGTATCTAGAACTGGTCGGGGTATCTAGAACTGGTCGGGGTATCTAGAACTGGTCGGGGTATCTAGAACTGGTCGGGGTATCTAGAACTGGTCGGGGTATCTAGAGCTGGTCGGGGTATCTAGAGCTGGTCGGGGTATCTAGAACTGTTCGGGGTATCTAGAACTGTTCGGGGTAACAGAACTGTTCGAGGTAACAGAACTGTTCGGGGTATCTAGAACTGGTCGGGGTATCTAGGACTGGTCGGGGTAACAGAACTGGTCGGGTATCTAGAACTGGTTGGGGTATCTAGAACTGGTTGGGGTATCTAGAACTGGTCGGGGTATCTAGATCTGGTCGGGGTATCTAGAACTGTTCGGGGTAACAAAACTGGTCGAGGTAACAGAACTGGTCGGGGTATCTAGAACTGGTCGGGGTAACAGAACTGGTCGGGGTATCTAGAACTGTTCGGGGTAACAGAACTGGTCGGGGTAACAGAACTGGTCGGGGTAACAGAACTGGTCGGGGTAACAGAACTGGTCGGGGTATCTAGAACTTGTCGGGGTATCTAGAACTATTCTTGGTATTTAGAACTGGTCGGGATATCTAGAACTGGCCGGGGTATCTAGAACTGGTCGGGGTATCTATAACTGGTCGGGGTATCTAGAACTTGTCGGGGTATCTAGAACTATTCTTGGTATTTAGAACTGGTCGGGATATCTAGAACTGGCCGGGGTATCTAGAACTGGTCGGGGTATCTATAACTGGTCTTGGTATCTAGAACTGGTCGGGGTATCTAGAACTGGTCGGGGTAACAGAACTGGTCGGGGTATCTAGAACTGATCGGGGTATCTAGATCTGGTCGGGGTATCTAGAACTGGTCAGGGTATCTAGAACTGGTCGGGGTATCTAGATCTGGTCGGGGTATCTAGAACTGGTCGGGGTATCTAGAACTGGTCGGGGTAACAGAACTGGTCGGGGTAACAGAACTGGTCGGGGTGTCTAGAACTGGTCGGGGTATCTAGAACTGGTCGGGGTAACAGAACTGGTCGGGGTAACAGAACTGGTCGGGGTGTCTAGAACTGGTCGGGGTAACAGAACTGGTCGGGGTAACAGAACTGGTCGGGGTAACTAGATCTGGTCAAGTTAACAGAACTGCTTGGGGTATCTAGAACTGGTCGGGGTATCTAGAACTGGTCGGGGTATCTAGAACTGGTCGGGGTATCTAGAACTGGTCGGGGTATCTAGAACTGGTCGAGGTAACAGAACTGGTCGGGTATCTAGAACTATGCGTGGTATCTAGAACTGGTCGGGGTATCTAGAACTGGTCGGGGTATCTAGAACTGGTCGGGGTATCTAGAACTGTTCGGGGTAACAGAACTGTTCTGGGTAACAGAACTGGTCAGGGTATCTAGAACTGGTCGGGGTATCTAGGACTGGTCGGGGTATCTAGAACTGGTCGGGGTATCTAGAACTGGTCGGGGTATCTAGAACTGGTCAAGGTATCTAGAACTGGTCGGGGTAACAAAACTGGTCGGGGTATCTAGGACTGGTCGGGGTCTCTAGAACTGGTTGGGGTATCTAGAACTGGTCGGGGTATCTAGATCTGGTCGGGGTATCTAGAATTGTTCGGGGTAACAGAACTGGTCGAGGTAACAGAACTGGTCGAGGTAACAGAACTGGTCGAGGTAACAGAACTGGTCAGGGTAACAGAACTGGTCGGGGTATCTAGAACTGGTCGGGGTATCTAGAACTGGTTGGGGTATCTAGAACTGTTCAGGGTATCTAGAACTGTTCGGGGTAACAGAACTGGTCAGGGTAACAGAACTGGTCGGGGTATCTAGAACTGGTCGGGGTATCAAGATCTGGTCGGTGTATCTAGAACTGTTCGGGGTATCTAGAACTGTTCGGGGTATCTAGAACTGTTCGGGCTAACAGAACTGTTCGGGGTAACAGAACTTGTCGGGGTATCTAGAACTGGTCGAGGTATCTAGAACTGGTCGGGGTAACAGAACTGGTCGGGGTATCTAGGACTGGTCGGGGTATCTAGAACTGGTCGGGGTATCTAGAACTGGTCGGGGTATCTAGATCTGGTCGGGGTATCTAGAACTGTTCGGGGTAACAGAACTGGTCGAGGTAACAGAACTGGTCGAGGTAACAGAACTGGTCGGGGTAACAGAACTGGTCGGGGTATCTAGAACTGGTCGGGGTATCTAGAACTGGTCGGGTATCTAGAACTGGTCGGGGTATCTAGAACTGGTCGGGGTATCTAGAACTGGTCGAGGTAACAGAACTGGTCGAGGTAACAGATCTGGTCGGGGTATCTAGAACTGGTCGGGGTATCTAGAACTGGTCGGGGTATCTAGAACTGGTTGAGGTAACAGAACTGGTCGAGGTAACAGATCTGGTCGGGGTATCTAGAACTGGTCGGGGTAACAGAACTGGTCGTGGTAACAGAACTGGTCGGGGTATCTAGAACTGGTCGGGGTATCTAGAACTGGTCGGGGTAACAGAATTGGTCGGGTATCTAGAACTGGTTGGGGTATCTAGAACTGGTTGGGGTATTTAGAACTGGTCGGGGTATCTAGATCTGGTCGGGGTATCTAGAACTGTTCGGGGTAACAGAACTTGTCGGGGTATCTAGAACTGGTCGAGGTATCTAGAACTGGTCGGGGTAACAGAACTGGTCGGGGTATCTAGGACTGGTCGGGGTATCTAGAACTGGTCGGGGTATCTAGAACTGGTCGGGGTATCTAGATCTGGTCGGGGTATCTAGAACTGTTCGGGGTAACAGAACTGGTCGAGGTAACAGAACTGGTCGAGGTAACAGAACTGGTCGGGGTAACAGAACTGGTCGGGGTATCTAGAACTGGTCGGGGTATCTAGAACTGGTCGGGTATCTTGAACTGGTCGGGGTATCTAGAACTGGTCGGGGTATCTAGAACTGGTCGAGGTAACAGAACTGGTCGAGGTAACAGATCTGGTCGGGGTATCTAGAACTGGTCGGGGTATCTAGAACTGGTCGGGGTATCTAGAACTGGTCGAGGTAACAGAACTGGTCGAGGTAACAGATCTGGTCGGGGTATCTAGAACTGGTCGGGGTAACAGAACTGGTCGTGGTAACAGAACTGGTCGGGGTATCTAGAACTGGTCGGGGTATCTAGAACTGGTCGGGGTAACAGAATTGGTCGGGTATCTAGAACTGGTTGGGGTATCTAGAACTGGTTGGGGTATTTAGAACTGGTCGGGGTATCTAGATCTGGTCGGGGTATCTAGAACTGTTCGGGGTAACAGAACTGGTCGAGGTAACAGAACTGGTCGGGGTATCTAGAACTGGTCGGGGTAACAGAACTGGTCGGGGTAACAGAACTGGTCGGGGTAACTAGATCTGGTCGGGTTAACAGAACTGGTTGGGGTATCTAGAACTGGTCGGGGTATCTAGAACTGGTCGGGGTATCTAGAACTGGTCGGGGTATCTAGAACTGGTCGGGGTATCTAGAACTGGTCGGGGTATCTAGAACTGGTCGGGGTATCTAGAGCTGGTCGGGGTATCTAGAGCTGGTCGGGGTATCTAGAACTGTTCGGGGTATCTAGAACTGTTCGGGGTAACAGAACTGTTCGAGGTAACAGAACTGTTCGGGGTATCTAGAACTGGTCGGGGTATCTAGGACTGGTCGGGGTAACAGAACTGGTCGGGTATCTAGAACTGGTTGGGGTATCTAGAACTGGTTGGGGTATCTAGAACTGGTCGGGGTATCTAGATCTGGTCGGGGTATCTAGAACTGTTCGGGGTAACAAAACTGGTCGAGGTAACAGAACTGGTCGGGGTATCTAGAACTGGTCGGGGTAACAGAACTGGTCGGGGTATCTAGAACTGTTCGGGGTAACAGAACTGGTCGGGGTAACAGAACTGGTCGGGGTAACAGAACTGGTCGGGGTAACAGAACTGGTCGGGGTATCTAGAACTTGTCGGGGTATCTAGAACTATTCTTGGTATTTAGAACTGGTCGGGATATCTAGAACTGGCCGGGGTATCTAGAACTGGTCGGGGTATCTATAACTGGTCGGGGTATCTAGAACTTGTCGGGGTATCTAGAACTATTCTTGGTATTTAGAACTGGTCGGGATATCTAGAACTGGCCGGGGTATCTAGAACTGGTCGGGGTATCTATAACTGGTCTTGGTATCTAGAACTGGTCGGGGTATCTAGAACTGGTCGGGGTAACAGAACTGGTCGGGGTATCTAGAACTGATCGGGGTATCTAGATCTGGTCGGGGTATCTAGAACTGGTCAGGGTATCTAGAACTGGTCGGGGTATCTAGATCTGGTCGGGGTATCTAGAACTGGTCGGGGTATCTAGAACTGGTCGGGGTAACAGAACTGGTCGGGGTAACAGAACTGGTCGGGGTGTCTAGAACTGGTCGGGGTATCTAGAACTGGTCGGGGTAACAGAACTGGTCGGGGTAACAGAACTGGTCGGGGTGTCTAGAACTGGTCGGGGTAACAGAACTGGTCGGGGTAACAGAACTGGTCGGGGTAACTAGATCTGGTCAAGTTAACAGAACTGCTTGGGGTATCTAGAACTGGTCGGGGTATCTAGAACTGGTCGGGGTATCTAGAACTGGTCGGGGTATCTAGAACTGGTCGGGGTATCTAGAACTGGTCGAGGTAACAGAACTGGTCGGGTATCTAGAACTATGCGTGGTATCTAGAACTGGTCGGGGTATCTAGAACTGGTCGGGGTATCTAGAACTGGTCGGGGTATCTAGAACTGTTCGGGGTAACAGAACTGTTCTGGGTAACAGAACTGGTCAGGGTATCTAGAACTGGTCGGGGTATCTAGGACTGGTCGGGGTATCTAGAACTGGTCGGGGTATCTAGAACTGGTCGGGGTATCTAGAACTGGTCAAGGTATCTAGAACTGGTCGGGGTAACAAAACTGGTCGGGGTATCTAGGACTGGTCGGGGTCTCTAGAACTGGTTGGGGTATCTAGAACTGGTCGGGGTATCTAGATCTGGTCGGGGTATCTAGAATTGTTCGGGGTAACAGAACTGGTCGAGGTAACAGAACTGGTCGAGGTAACAGAACTGGTCGAGGTAACAGAACTGGTCAGGGTAACAGAACTGGTCGGGGTATCTAGAACTGGTCGGGGTATCTAGAACTGGTTGGGGTATCTAGAACTGTTCAGGGTATCTAGAACTGTTCGGGGTAACAGAACTGGTCAGGGTAACAGAACTGGTCGGGGTATCTAGAACTGGTCGGGGTATCTAGAACTGGTCGGGGTAACAGAACTGGTCGGGGTATCTAGATCTGGTCGGGGTATCTAGAACTGGTCGGGGTATCTAGAACTGTTCGGGGTAACAGAACTGTTCGGGGTAACAGAACTGGTCAGGGTATCTAGAACTGGTCGGGGTATCTAGGACTGGTCGGGGTATCTAGATCTGGTCGGGGTAACAGAACTGGTCGAGGTAACAGAACTGGTCGAGGTAACAGAACTGGTCGAGGTAACAGAACTGGTCAGGGTAACAGAACTGGTCGGGGTATCTAGAACTGGTCGGGGTATCTAGAACTGGTTGGGGTATCTAGAACTGTTCAGGGTATCTAGAACTGTTCGGGGTAACAGAACTGGTCAGGGTAACAGAACTGGTCGGGGTGTCTAGAACTGGTCGGGGTATCTAGAACTGGTCGGGGTAACAGAACTGGTCGGGGTATCTAGATCTGGTCGGGGTATCTAGAACTGGTCGGGGTATCTAGAACTGTTCGGGGTAACAGAACTGTTCGGGGTAACAGAACTGGTCAGGGTATCTAGAACTGGTCGGGGTATCTAGGACTGGTCGGGGTATCTAGAACTGGTCGGGGTATCTAGAACTGGTCGGGGTATCTAGAACTGGTCAAGGTATCTAGAACTGGTCGGGGTAACAGAACTGGTCGGGGTATCTAGGACTGGTCGGGGTCTCTAGAACTGGTTGGGGTATCTAGAACTGGTTGGGGTATCTAGAACTGGTCGGGGTATCTAGAATTGTTCGGGGTAACAGAACTGGTCGAGGTAACAGAACTGGTCGAGGTAACAGAACTGGTCGAGGTAACAGAACTGGTCAGGGTAACAGAACTGGTTGGGGTATCTAGAACTGGTCGGGTATCTAGAACTGGTTGGGGTATCTAGAACTGGTCGAGGTAACAGAACTGGTCGAGGTAACAGATCTGGTCGGGGTTAAACAGCCACCACTAACACTGAGTGGCTGCTGCCAACACACTGACACTGACTCAACTCCAGCCACTTTAATAATGGGAATTGATGGGAAATGATGTAAATATATCACTAGCCACTTTAAACAATGCTACCTTATATAAATGTTACTTACCCTACATTATTCATCTCATACGCATACGTATATACTGTACTCTATATCATCGACGGTATCCTTATGTAATACATGTATCACTAGCCACTTTATACTATACTATGCCACTTTGTTTACATACTCATCTCATTTGTACATACTGTACCCGATACCATCTACTGTATCTTGCCTATGCTGCTCTGTACCATCACTCATTCATATATCCTTATGTACATATTCTTTATCCCCTTACACTGTGTACAAGACAGTAGTTTTGGAATTGTTAGTTAGATTACTTGTTATTACTGCATTGTCGGAACTAGAAGCACAAGCATTTCGCTACACTCGCATTAACATCTGCTAACCATGTGTATGTGACAAATAAAATTTGATTTGATTTTGATTTGATTTGATATCTAGAACTGGTCGGGGTAACAGAACTGGTCGTGGTAACAGATCTGGTCGGGTTATCTAGAACTGGTCGGGGTAACAGAACTGGTCGGGGTATCTAGAACTGGTCGGGGTATCTAGGACTGGTCGGGGTAACAGAACTGGTCGGGTATCTAGAACTGGTTGGGGTATCTAGAACTGGTTGGGGTATCTAGAACTGGTCGGGGTATCTAGATCTGGTCGGGGTATCTAGAACTGTTCGGGGTAACAGAACTGGTCGGGGTATCTAGATCTGGTCGGGGTATCTAGAACTGGTCGGGGTATCTAGAACTGGTCGGGGTATCTAGAACTGGTCGGGGTATCTAGAACTGGTCGGGGTATCTAGAACTGTTTGGGGTATCTAGAACTGGTCGGGGTATCTAGATCTGGTCGGGGTATCTAGAACTGGTTGGCATATCTAGAACTGGTTGGGGTATCTAGAACTGGTCGGGGTAACAGAACTGGTCGGGGTAACAGAACTGGTCGGGGTATCTAGAACTGGTCGGGTATCTAGAACTATTCGGGGTATTTAGAACTGGTCGGGGTATCTAGAACTGGTCGGGGTATCTAGAACTGGTCTTGGTATCTAGAACTGGTCGAGGTATCTAGAACTGGTCGGGGTATCTAGAACTGTTCGGGGTAACAGAACTGGTCGAGGTAACAGAACTGGTCGGGGTGTCTAGAACTGGTCGGTGTAACAGAACTGGTCGGGGTAACTAGATCTGGTCGGGTTAACAGAACTGGTTGGGGTATCTAGAACTGGTCGGGGTATCTAGAACTGGTCGGGGTTTCTAGAACTGGTCGGGGTATCTAGATCTGGTCGAGGTAACAGAACTGGTCGGGGTATCTAGAACTGTTCGGGTATCTAGAACTATGCGTGGTATCAAGAACTGGTCGGGGTATCTAGAACTGGTCGGGGTATCTAGAACTGTTCGGGGTATCTAGAACTGTTCGGGGTAACAGAACTGGTCGGGGTAACAGAACTGGTCGGGGTATCTAGAACTGGTCGGGGTAACAGAACTGGTCGGGGTATCTAGATCTGGTCGGGGTATCTAGAACTGGTCGGGGTAACAGAACTGGTCGAGGTAACAGAACTGGTCGGGGTATCTAGAACTGTTCGGGTATCTAGAACTATGCGGGGTATCTAGAACTGGTCTGGGTATCTAGAACTGGTCGGGGTATCTAGAACTGGTTGGGGTAACAGAACTGGTCGGGGTATCTAGAACTGGTCGGGGTAACAGAACTGGTTGGGTATCTAGAACTGGTCGGGGTATCTAGAACTGGTTGGGGTATCTAGAACTGGTCGGGGTATCTAGAACTGTTCGGGGTAACAGAACTGGTCGGGGTAACAGAACTGGTCGGGGTATCTAGAACTGGTCGGGGTATCTAGAACTGGTTGGGGTAACAGAACTGGTCGGGGTATCTAGAACTGGTCGGGGTATCTAGAACTGGTCGAGGTATCTAGAACTGGTCGGGGTATCTAGAACTGTTCGGGGTAACAGAACTGGTCGGGGTAACAGAACTGGTTGGGGTATCTAGAACTGATCGGGGTATCTAGATCTGGTCGGGGTATCTAGAACTGGTCGGGGTATCTAGAACTGGTCGGGGTATCTAGAACTGGTCGGGGTAACAGAACTGGTTGGGGTATCTAGATCTGGTCGGGGTAACAGAACTGGTTGGGGTATCTAGATCTGGTCGGGTAGCCAGAACTGGTCGGGGTATCTAGAACTGTTTGGGGTAACAGAACTGGTTGGGGTAACTATAACTGGTCGGGGTAGCAGAACTGGCCGGGGTATCTAGAACTGGTTGGGGTAACAGAACTGGTTGGGGTATCTAGATCTGGTCGGGGTCTCTAGAACTGGTTGGGGTATCTAGAACTGTTCGGGGTATCTAGATCTGGTCGGGGTATCTAGAATTGTTCGGGGTAACAGAACTGGTCGAGGTAACAGAACTGGTCGAGGTAACAGAACTGGTCGAGGTAACAGAACTGGTCAGGGTAACAGAACTGGTCGGGGTATCTAGAACTGGTCGGGGTATCTAGAACTGGTTGGGGTATCTAGAACTGTTCAGGGTATCTAGAACTGTTCGGGGTAACAGAACTGGTCAGGGTAACAGAACTGGTCGGGGTATCTAGAACTGGTCGGGGTATCTAGAACTGGTCGGGGTAACAGAACTGGTCGGGGTATCTAGATCTGGTCGGGGTATCTAGAACTGGTCGGGGTATCTAGAACTGTTCGGGGTAACAGAACTGTTCGGGGTAACAGAACTGGTCAGGGTATCTAGAACTGGTCGGGGTATCTAGGACTGGTCGGGGTATCTAGAACTGGTCGGGGTATCTAGAACTGGTCGGGGTATCTAGAACTGGTCAAGGTATCTAGAACTGGTCGGGGTAACAGAACTGGTCGGGGTATCTAGGACTGGTCGGGGTCTCTAGAACTGGTTGGGGTATCTAGAACTGGTTGGGGTATCTAGAACTGGTCGGGGTATCTAGAATTGTTCGGGGTAACAGAACTGGTCGAGGTAACAGAACTGGTCGAGGTAACAGAACTGGTCGAGGTAACAGAACTGGTCAGGGTAACAGAACTGGTTGGGGTATCTAGAACTGGTCGGGTATCTAGAACTGGTTGGGGTATCTAGAACTGGTCGAGGTAACAGAACTGGTCGAGGTAACAGATCTGGTCGGGGTTAAACAGCCACCACTAACACTGAGTGGCTGCTGCCAACACACTGACACTGACTCAACTCCAGCCACTTTAATAATGGGAATTGATGGGAAATGATGTAAATATATCACTAGCCACTTTAAACAATGCTACCTTATATAAATGTTACTTACCCTACATTATTCATCTCATACGCATACGTATATACTGTACTCTATATCATCGACGGTATCCTTATGTAATACATGTATCACTAGCCACTTTATACTATACTATGCCACTTTGTTTACATACTCATCTCATTTGTACATACTGTACCCGATACCATCTACTGTATCTTGCCTATGCTGCTCTGTACCATCACTCATTCATATATCCTTATGTACATATTCTTTATCCCCTTACACTGTGTACAAGACAGTAGTTTTGGAATTGTTAGTTAGATTACTTGTTATTACTGCATTGTCGGAACTAGAAGCACAAGCATTTCGCTACACTCGCATTAACATCTGCTAACCATGTGTATGTGACAAATAAAATTTGATTTGATTTTGATTTGATTTGATATCTAGAACTGGTCGGGGTAACAGAACTGGTCGTGGTAACAGATCTGGTCGGGTTATCTAGAACTGGTCGGGGTAACAGAACTGGTCGGGGTATCTAGAACTGGTCGGGGTATCTAGGACTGGTCGGGGTAACAGAACTGGTCGGGTATCTAGAACTGGTTGGGGTATCTAGAACTGGTTGGGGTATCTAGAACTGGTCGGGGTATCTAGATCTGGTCGGGGTATCTAGAACTGTTCGGGGTAACAGAACTGGTCGGGGTATCTAGATCTGGTCGGGGTATCTAGAACTGGTCGGGGTATCTAGAACTGGTCGGGGTATCTAGAACTGGTCGGGGTATCTAGAACTGGTCGGGGTATCTAGAACTGTTTGGGGTATCTAGAACTGGTCGGGGTATCTAGATCTGGTCGGGGTATCTAGAACTGGTTGGCATATCTAGAACTGGTTGGGGTATCTAGAACTGGTCGGGGTAACAGAACTGGTCGGGGTAACAGAACTGGTCGGGGTAACAGAACTGGTCGGGGTATCTAGAACTGGTCGGGTATCTAGAACTATTCGGGGTATTTAGAACTGGTCGGGGTATCTAGAACTGGTCGGGGTATCTAGAACTGGTCTTGGTATCTAGAACTGGTCGAGGTATCTAGAACTGGTCGGGGTATCTAGAACTGTTCGGGGTAACAGAACTGGTCGAGGTAACAGAACTGGTCGGGGTGTCTAGAACTGGTCGGTGTAACAGAACTGGTCGGGGTAACTAGATCTGGTCGGGTTAACAGAACTGGTTGGGGTATCTAGAACTGGTCGGGGTATCTAGAACTGGTCGGGGTTTCTAGAACTGGTCGGGGTATCTAGAACTGGTCGAGGTAACAGAACTGGTCGGGGTATCTAGAACTGTTCGGGTATCTAGAACTATGCGTGGTATCAAGAACTGGTCGGGGTATCTAGAACTGGTCGGGGTATCTAGAACTGTTCGGGGTATCTAGAACTGTTCGGGGTAACAGAACTGGTCGGGGTAACAGAACTGGTCGGGGTATCTAGAACTGGTCGGGGTAACAGAACTGGTCGGGGTATCTAGATCTGGTCGGGGTATCTAGAACTGGTCGGGGTAACAGAACTGGTCGAGGTAACAGAACTGGTCGGGGTATCTAGAACTGTTCGGGTATCTAGAACTATGCGGGGTATCTAGAACTGGTCTGGGTATCTAGAACTGGTCGGGGTATCTAGAACTGGTTGGGGTAACAGAACTGGTCGGGGTATCTAGAACTGGTCGGGGTAACAGAACTGGTCGGGTATCTAGAACTGGTCGGGGTATCTAGAACTGGTTGGGGTATCTAGAACTGGTCGGGGTATCTAGAACTGTTCGGGGTAACAGAACTGGTCGGGGTAACAGAACTGGTCGGGGTATCTAGAACTGGTCGGGGTATCTAGAACTGGTTGGGGTAACAGAACTGGTCGGGGTATCTAGAACTGGTCGGGGTATCTAGAACTGGTCGAGGTATCTAGAACTGGTCGGGGTATCTAGAACTGTTCGGGGTAACAGAACTGGTCGGGGTAACAGAACTGGTTGGGGTATCTAGAACTGATCGGGGTATCTAGATCTGGTCGGGGTATCTAGAACTGGTCGGGGTATCTAGAACTGGTCGGGGTATCTAGAACTGGTCGGGGTAACTGAACTGGTTGGGGTATCTAGATCTGGTCGGGGTAACAGAACTGGTTGGGGTATCTAGATCTGGTCGGGTAGCCAGAACTGGTCGGGGTATCTAGAACTGTTTGGGGTAACAGAACTGGTTGGGGTAACTATAACTGGTCGGGGTAGCAGAACTGGCCGGGGTATCTAGAACTGGTTGGGGTAACAGAACTGGTTGGGGTATCTAGATCTGGTCGGGGTATCTAGGACTGGTCGGGGTAACAGAACTGGTCGGGTATCTAGAACTGGTTGGGGTATCTAGAACTGGTTGGGGTATCTAGAACTGGTCGGGGTATCTAGATCTGGTCGGGGTATCTAGAACTGTTCGGGGTAACAGAACTGGTCGGGGTATCTAGATCTGGTCGGGGTATCTAGAACTGGTCGGGGTATCTAGAACTGGTCGGGGTATCTAGAACTGGTCGGGGTATCTAGAACTGGTCGGGGTATCTAGAACTGTTTGGGGTATCTAGAACTGGTCGGGGTATCTAGATCTGGTCGGGGTATCTAGAACTGGTTGGCATATCTAGAACTGGTTGGGGTATCTAGAACTGGTCGGGGTAACAGAACTGGTCGGGGTAACAGAACTGGTCGGGGTAACAGAACTGGTCGGGGTATCTAGAACTGGTCGGGTATCTAGAACTATTCGGGGTATTTAGAACTGGTCGGGGTATCTAGAACTGGTCGGGGTATCTAGAACTGGTCTTGGTATCTAGAACTGGTCGAGGTATCTAGAACTGGTCGGGGTATCTAGAACTGTTCGGGGTAACAGAACTGGTCGAGGTAACAGAACTGGTCGGGGTGTCTAGAACTGGTCGGTGTAACAGAACTGGTCGGGGTAACTAGATCTGGTCGGGTTAACAGAACTGGTTGGGGTATCTAGAACTGGTCGGGGTATCTAGAACTGGTCGGGGTTTCTAGAACTGGTCGGGGTATCTAGAACTGGTCGAGGTAACAGAACTGGTCGGGGTATCTAGAACTGTTCGGGTATCTAGAACTATGCATGGTATCAAGAACTGGTCGGGGTATCTAGAACTGGTCGGGGTATCTAGAACTGTTCGGGGTATCTAGAACTGTTCGGGGTAACAGAACTGGTCGGGGTAACAGAACTGGTCGGGGTATCTAGAACTGGTCGGGGTAACAGAACTGGTCGGGGTATCTAGATCTGGTCGGGGTATCTAGAACTGGTCGGGGTAACAGAACTGGTCGAGGTAACAGAACTGGTCGGGGTATCTAGAACTGGTCGGGTATCTAGAACTATGCGGGGTATCTAGAACTGGTCTGGGTATCTAGAACTGGTCGGGGTATCTAGAACTGGTTGGGGTAACAGAACTGGTCGGGGTATCTAGAACTGGTCGGGGTAACAGAACTGGTCGGGTATCTAGAACTGGTCGGGGTATCTAGAACTGGTTGGGGTATCTAGAACTGGTCGGGGTATCTAGAACTGTTCGGGGTAACAGAACTGGTCGGGGTAACAGAACTGGTCGGGGTATCTAGAACTGGTCGGGGTATCTAGAACTGGTCGGGGTAACAGAACTGGTCGGGGTATCTAGAACTGGTCGGGGTATCTAGAACTGGTCGAGGTATCTAGAACTGGTCGGGGTATCTAGAACTGTTCGAGGTAACAGAACTGGTCGGGGTAACAGAACTGGTTGGGGTATCTAGAACTGATCGGGGTATCTAGATCTGGTCGGGGTATCTAGAACTGGTCGGGGTATCTAGAACTGGTCGGGGTATCTAGAACTGGTCGGGGTAACAGAACCTGTCATGGTTATCTAGAACTGGTCGGGTATCTAGAACTATTCGGGGTATCTAGAACTGGTCGGGGTATCTAGAACTGGTTTGGGTATCTAGAACTGGTCGGGGTATCTAGAACTGGTCGGGGTATCTAGAACTGGTCGGGGTATCTAGAACTGGTCGGGGTATCTAGAACTGGTCAGAGTATCTAGAACTGGTTATGGTAACAGAACTGGTTGGGGTATCTAGATCTGGTCGGGGTAACAGAACTGGTTGGGGTATCTAGATCTGGTCGGGTAGCCAGAACTGGTCGGGGTATCTAGAACTGTTTGGGGTAACAGAACTGGTTGGGGTAACTATAACTGGTCGGGGTAGCAGAACTGGCCGGGGTATCTAGAACTGGTTGGGGTAACAGAACTGGTTGGGGTATCTAGATCTGGTCAGGGTAACAGAACTGGTTGGGGTATCAAGATCTGGTCAGGGTAACAGAACTGGTTGGGGTATCTAGAACTGGTCGGGGTAACAGAACTGGTTGGGGTATCTAGATCTGGTCGGGGTAGCCAGAACTGGTTGGGGTATCTAGATCTGGTCCGGGTAACAGAACTGGTTGTGGTATCTAGATCTGGTCGGGGTATCTAGATCTGGTCGGGGTAACAGAACTGGTTGTGGTATCTAGAACTGGTCGAGGTATCTAGATCTGGTCGGGGTATCTAGATCTGATTATGGTATCTAGATCTGGTCGGGGTAGCCAGAACTGGTCAGTGTATCCATTCTTTCGCGCACTCAGTAATCCTCTTTCACACTGGAGCTAGTCCCCTGACAGCTCTCAATTCAATTCAAGGGGCTTTATTGGCATGGGAAACATGTGTTAACGTTGCCAAAGCAAGTGAGGTAGATAATATACGAAAGTGAAATAAACAATAAAAACGAACAGTAAACGTCTCGTTCACTCTGTACAGTCAGCTTATTATCCACATTTCAATCTGTCACTAGGGGGTGGCCGCTTAAATGGATCTGGGTGTGCAGACCCACAAGCCACTTCAGCCTCTCATGATGTGTTCCGTTATTTTTGTGGCCCCCAACCCCTGTCAAAGTTGTCCATCCCTGCTCTACGCAGTCATTAGCTGAGTGTAAGGCACGCTATGCAATGCAGAGTCTCCTACTCCACAGTAAATCCAACTTTTATATACGATTCTTTGTTTAGGCTTCATACGGTTTGATTTGGAGCCTAGCTGATGTCTTGTCTACTGAATGGTAAACAAGTCTGCAAATGAGTTTGAACTTTTCAGCCACGATCATGCAGTGTAGTTAAACACGCACGCCCCTGATCAAGTTAATGAGTAGCTGAAATAAAGACCCACACACACACACACGCACGCGTATGTAAATTCCTTTCAAAGTCAGCCAGAAGTGTTTGTAGTTATGCAGGAAGTCACGAGAGCCTGCCCAGACGCAGCAGGATCCTGGTTAACCAGGTGATTGTCAAAGGTCATTAGTTCTTTCTATGATGGAACACAGGAAAATAATACTGTAGCCAGACTACTGTAGCCAGCATAACATAACCTGACTACTGTAGCCAGCATATCATAACCTGACTACTGTAGCCAGCGTAACATAACCTGACTACTGTAGCCAGCGTAACATAACCAGACTACTGTAGCAAGACTACTGTAGCCAGCGTAACATAACCAGACTACTGTAGCCAGCATAACATAACCAGACTACTGTAGCCAGCATAATATAACCAGACTACTGTAGCCAGCGTAACATAACCTGACTACTGTAGCCAGCATAACATAACCAGACTACTGTAGCCAGCATAACATAACCTGACTACTGTAGCCATCATAACATAACCAGACTACTGTAGCAAGACTACTGTAGCCAGTGTAACATAACCAGACTACTGCAGCAAGACTACTGTAGCCAGCATAACATAACCAGACTACTGTAGCAAGACTACTGTAGCCAGCATAACATAACCAGACTACTGTAGCAAGACTACTGGAGCCAGTGTAACATAACCAGACTACTGTAGCCAGCATAACATAACCAGACTACTGTAGCAAGACTACTGTAGCCAGCATAACATAACCAGACTACTGTAGCCAGCATAACATAACCAGACTACTGTAGCCAGCATAACATAACCAGACTACTGTAGCAAGACTACTGTAGCCAGCATAACATAACCAGACTACTGTAGCCAGCATAACATAACCAGACTACTGTAGCCAGCATAACATAACCAGACTACTGTAGCAAGACTACTGTAGCCAGCATAACATAACCAGACTACTGTAGCCAGCATAACATAACCAGACTACTGTAGCCAGCATAACATAACCAGACTACTGTAGCCAGCATAACATAACCAGACTACTGTAGCCAGCGTGACATAACCAGACTACTGTAGCTAGCGTAACATAACCAGACTACTGTAGCTAGCGTAACATAACCAGACTACTGAAGCCAGCGTAACATTACCAGACTACTGTAGCCAGCATAACATAACCAGACTACTGTAGCCAGCGTAACATAACCAGACTACTGTAGCAAGACTACTGTAGCCAGCGTAACATAACCAGACTACTGTAGCCAGCATAACATAACCAGACTATTGTAGCCAGCGTAACATAACCAGACTACTGTAGCAAGACTACTGAAGCCAGCGTAACATAACCAGACTACTGTAGCCAGCATAACATAACCAGACTACTGTAGCCAGCATAACATAACCAGACTACTGTAGCAAGACTACTGTAGCCAGCATAACATAACCAGACTACTGTTGCCAGCGTAACATAACCAGACTACTGTAGCAAGACTACTGTCGCCAGCATAACATAACCAGACTACTGTAGCCAGCATAACATAACCAGACTACTGTAGCCAGCGTAACATAACCAGACTACTGTAGCAAGACTACTGTAGCCAGCGTAACATAACCAGACTACTGTAGCCAGCATAACATAACCAGACTATTGTAGCCAGCGTAACATAACCAGACTACTGTAGCAAGACTACTGAAGCCAGCGTAACATAACCAGACTACTGTAGCCAGCATAACATAACCAGACTACTGTAGCCAGCATAACATAACCAGACTACTGTAGCAAGACTACTGTAGCCAGCATAACATAACCAGACTACTGTTGCCAGCGTAACATAACCAGACTACTGTAGCAAGACTACTGTCGCCAGCATAACATAACCAGACTACTGTAGCCAGCATAACATAACCAGACTACTGTAGCAAGACTACTGTAGCCAGCATAACATAACCAGACTACTGTAGCCAGCATAACATAACCAGACTACTGTTGCCAGCGTAACATAACCAGACTACTGTAGCAAGACTACTGTAGCCAGCATAACATAACCAGACTACTGTAGCCAGCGTAACATAACCAGACTACTGTAGCCAGCATAACATAACCAGACTACTGTAGCCAGCATAACGTAACCAGACTACTGTAGCCAGCATAACGTAACCAGACTACTGTAGCCAGCATAACATAACCAGACTACTGTAGCAAGTAGATTTAATTTGACAAGGTTAGACTATATTCCATAGTAAACAACATATAGGAGAAAGAAGGAATATGTTCAGATATTCATTATTCACTTCTACGTCTTCCTGCCATCCTGAATCTTTTCAGTTTATATTCCTAGGCTGAGTGGGCTTTTCCACTCACTGAACTTGTCTAGAACTTGTATATGTTTTGGCATACTGCATTATGTTTTTCCTGCTTAACTCACAGACACAATTTTGCCTGAAATGACATCTGAAGCGCCATTGAAACTGAAATGGCGTCTGCTTAGCAATGAGCTGCAGTCAGAAATATCAAAGAAGGATTAAGAGTTAGAAGGAAGGACAACGGGGTGATTTACACTGTTAATATGCTCTGAGGAATTTCAATCCGCTACAATACAGTCTTTTCCGAAGGTTTTTTTCATGCCTTTAATTTCCAAATGGCGTAATTCATCAGAAAAGGAGTTCAAATGTGACATCTCCTTTGGTTTTTCCATCTGTTTATCTGTGACTGGGAGACTCCCGTCCCCACACATTCTGACATCTCATTTTGTCTTCTCCTCTCCTCTTCTCCTCTCCATCTCCTTTCCTCCTCTCCTCTCCTCTCCTCTCCTCTCCTCTCCTCTCCTCTTTTCTCTCCTCTTTTCTCTTTTCTCTTTTCTCTCCTCTCCCCTCTCCTCTCCTCTCCTCTTTTCTCTCCTCTTTTCTCTTTTCCCTCTCCTCTCCTCTCCTCCTCCTCTCCTCTCCTCTCCTCTCCTCTCCTCTCCTCTTTTCTCTCCTCTCTCCTCTCCTCTCCTCTCCTCGCCTTGCCTCTCCTCTCCTCTCCCCCTCCTCTCCCCTTTTCTCTCCTCTTCTCCTTCTCCTCTTTTCTCTCCTCCTCTCCTCTCCTCTCCTCTCCTCTCCTCTCCTCTCCTCTCCTCTCCTCTCCTCTTTCTCTCTTTCTCTCTTTCTCTCCTCTCTGCTTTCGCTCTTTCTCCTCTCCTCTCCTCTCCTCTCCTCTCCTCTCCTCTCCTCTCCTCTCCTCTCCTCTCCTCTACAGTTACCTGGCTGACCAGTGCTGGAATGGCGGCTGCATCTACCTGATCATGCTCCGGAGGATCAAGCGTAAAGCCCCTCTCCCTCCGTGCAATGGAAACGGCAATGCCACCATCACTGGTGGCAGCGGTGGCATCCAAGATGGCCGAAACTCCCTGCACCATAGGAGCAGCGTGTCCTCCGAGCCTCCTGACAGCCTTCCGACGCAGACCGGTGGCAGCAAACGGACGCGAAAGTTTGGCATCATCGCCCGGTCGACGTTCAATCGTGATAGTAAAGAGCTGGGCCCTAAGAACGACAGCTGGGACGATGGAGGTGGGGAAACGCTGGAGAACGGTTACCGTGGCCACGGAGACTCTGCGATCTCCTTGGACACGAGGGTCACGCCCCCAGAGCCTAGTAGCTGCACAACTTCCATGGACACGCCCCCAGAGGAGGAGCCAAGAGAACCGAGGACTGTTCTACCCCCTTTAGCGATCCCACATCATCTGCAGAACGGGCGAGGAACCGCCACCCTGCCGAATCGCTTCCACAGAGGACTGTCAGAACACAAGACAGAATCTCTCAGCAGTGATGCCTCCTGTCAGGTAAGACAGACAGAATCGCTCAGCAGTGACACCCCCTGTCAGGTAAGACAGACAGAATCTCTCAGCAGTGACACCTCCTGTTAGGTAAGACAGACAGATTCTCTCAGCAGTGACACCTCCTGTCAGGTAAGACAGACAGAATCTCTTAGCAGTGACACCTCCTGTCAGGTAAGACAGACAGACTCTCTCAGCAGTGACACCTCCTGTCAGGTAAGACAGACAGATTCTCTCAGCAGTGACACCTCCTGTCAGGTAAGACAGACAGAATCGCTCAGCAGTGACACCTCCTGTCAGGTAAGACAGACAGAATCTCTTAGCAGTGATACCTCCTGTCAGGTAAGACAGACAGAATCGCTCAGCAGTGACACCTCCTGTCAGGTAAGACAGACAGAATCGCTCAGCAGTGACACCTCCTGTCAGGTAAGACAGACAGACTCTCTCAGCAGTGACACCCCCTGTCAGGTAAGACAGACAGACTCTCTCAGCAGTGATACCTCCTGTCAGGTAAGACAGACAGAATCGCTCAGCAGTGACACCTCCTGTCAGGTAAGACAGACAGACTCTCTCAGCAGTGACACCCCCTGTCAGGTAAGACACAGTATGTTATAGATACAGTATGTATTCCAGTCAAAAGTTTGGACACCTACTCATTCCAGGGTTTTTCTTATTTTTAAAAACGATTTTCTACATTGTAGAGTAATAGTGAAGACATTGAAACTATGAAATAAGACATATAGAATCATGTAGTAACCAAAAAAGTGTTAAACAAATCAAAATATATATTTTATATTTGAGATTCTTCAAAGTAGCCACCCTTGCCTTGATGTCAGCTTTGCACACTCTTAACATTCTCTCAACCAGCTTCATGAGGTAGTCACCTGGAATGCATTTAAATGAACATGTGTGCCTTGTTAAAAGTTCGTTTGTGTAATTTTTTCCACCTTAATGCGTTTGAGCCAATCAGTTGTGTTGTAACAAGGTAGGGGTGGTATACAGAAGATATCCCTATTTGGTAAAAGACCAAGTCCATATTATGGCAAGAACAGCTCAAATAAGTAAAGAGAAACGACAGTCCATCTTTACTTTAAGACATGAAGGTCAGTCAATCCAGAAAATGTAATGAACTTCGAACGTTTCTTCAAGTGCAGTCTCGAAAACCATCAAGCGCTATGATGAAACTGTCTCTCATGAGGACCGTCACAGGAAAGGAAGACCCAGAGTTACCTCTGCTGCAGTGGATACATTCATTAGTTAACCGCACCTCATATTGCAACCCAAATAAATGCTTCACAGAGTTCAAGTAACAGACACATCTCAACATCAACTGTTCAGAGGAGACTGAGTGAATCAGGTCTTCAGGGTCGAATTGCTGAAAAGAAACCACTACTAAAGGACACCAATAATAAGAGACTTGCTTGGGCCAAGAAACACGAGTAATGGACATTAGACTGGTAGAAATCTGTCTTTTGGTCCAAATTCTTGATTAGTGGTTCCAACCGCTGTGTCTTTGTGAGACGCAGAGTAGGTGAACAGATGATCTCTGCATGTGTGGTTCCCACTGTGAAGCATGGAGGAGGAGGTGTGAGGGTGTGGGGGTGCTGTGCTTTGGTGTCACTGTCTGTGATTTATTTAGAATTTAAGTCACACTTAACCAGCATGGCTACCACAGCATTCTGCAGCGATGCGCCGTCCCATCTGGTTTGTGCTTAATGGGACTACGATGTGTTTTCCAACAGGACAATGACTCAACACACCTCCAGGCTGTGTAAGGACTATTTGACCAAGAAGGAGAGTGATGGAGTGCTGCATCAGATGACCTGGCCTCCACAATCACTCGACCTCAACCCAATTGAGACTAGTTTTGGATGAGTTAGACCGCAGAGGAGGAAAAGCAGCCAACAAGTGCTCGGCATATGTGGGAACTCCTTCAAGACTTTGGGAATAGAATGCCAAGAGTTTGCAAAGCTGTCATCAAGGCAAAGGGTGTCTACTTTGAAGAATCTCAAATATCACATATTTTAATTTGTTTAATTTTTTTTTTGCTTACTACGTGATTCGATATGTGTTATTTCATAGTTTTGATCTCTTCACCATTATTCTACAATGTAGAAAATAGTCAAAATAAATATATAGAAACCCTTGCCTGAGTAGGTGTTCTAAAACTTTGGACTGGTGATGTGCACATATATGTACCATCCTGCACTCATCCTCTCATCAGCACTGAAAGAAGACAGTATGTAGCGGTCTCGTAAAGAAAGAGAGCCGTAGTTTGATCTTCGTCTCCATATGTTTCTGATGTAACTCACCCTGAGAGAGTCTCTCATCTCTGCTCTGTGTTAATCTGGCCTACCACGGTTTAGAATAGCCAGTTTGTTTCCAGCCCAGTGCAGATGTTCCCATGTGTCAGTGTTTTAGCCAATCAGAAGGGATAGGTTCCCTTGTGCCAATGATTGAACCAATGAGTCAGGCAGATGTTACCATGTTTCAGTGGTTTAGTCAATCAGAGGTTAGGCTTGAGGCCCTTTCAGGATCAGATTGCCCACTCTAACATTCTAAACTCAAAGGCCTCTGGTTTTAAAGGGCTGGCTGGATTAGAGCTTGAAGATGAAGCCTTTTGAAAGTACCAAAGTATACCAAAGCTGTGTAGCATCTGACATGAGAACCAAACTGAGGACAGAAACAGTAGTAATGAAAAAATGAGACAGTCTGGCCATACAGGCCATCTGTCTAAATCTCCATAAAAATCTCCACATGTTCAGTCACCTTTACTGGACAAATCTTTAAAATCTCTCCAGAAATCCTACCTCCCTATATACAGTACACTCATGAGTCATCCACAGTGACCAACCTCACCACAGACAATTGAGATCAATCCTAAACAAATAACACTACAGCAAGCTACGTTAACACTAGTATCTTTTAATCATATTAGTATGAATCAGGTTGTGTTGGGTTGGCGGCAATACACCTGAACATCCTGCATACCAGATGGTGATGTTCCTGGTTGGGACGCTTCTGGTTGATCCAGACACTCTCTCCTATTAGGGGTAGGCCTAACATTAGCGTATCTCTTCCCTGTTAGGGGTAGTAACATTAGCGTATCTCTTCCCTGTTAGGGGTAACATTAGCGTATCTCTTCCCTGTTAGGGGTAACATTAGCGTATCTCTTCCCTGTTAGGGGTAACATTAGCTAATCTCTTCCCTGTTAGGGGTAACATTAGCGTATCTCTTCCCTGTTAGGGGTATCATTAGCTAATCTCTTCCCTGTTAGGGGTAGCATTAGCTAATCTCTTCCCTGTTAGGGGTAACATTAGCTAATATCTTCCCTGTTAGGGGTAACATTAGCGTATCTCTTCCCTGTTAGGGGTAACATTAGCGTATCTCTTCCCTGTTAGGGGTAGCATTAGCAGATCTCTTCCCTGTTAGGGGTAGCATTAGCTAATCTCTTCCCTGTTAGGGGTAACATTAGCTAATCTCTTCCCTGTTAGGGGTAACATTAGCTAATCTCTTCCCTGTTAGGGGTAACATTAGCTAATCTCTTCCCTGTTAGGGGTAATATTAGCTAATCTCGTCCCTGTTAGGGGTAACATTAGCTAATCTCTTCCCTGTTAGGGTAACATTAGCTAATCTCTTCCCTGTTAGGGGTAACATTAGCTAATCTCGTCCCTGTTAGGGGTAACATTAGCTAATCTCTTCCCTGTTAGGGGTAATATTAGCTAATCTCTTCCCTGTTAGGGGTAACATTAGCTAATCTCTTCCCTGTTAGGGGTAACATTAGCTAATCTCTTCCCTGTTAGGGGTAACATTAGTGTATCGCTTCCCTGTTAGGGGTAACATTAGCTAATCTCTTCCCTGTTAGGGGTAACATTAGCTAATCTCTTCCCTGTTAGGGGTAACATTAGCAGATCTCTTCCCTGTTAGAGGTAAAATTATCTAATCTCTTCCCTGTTAGGAGTAACATTATCTAATCTCTTCCTTGTTAGGGGTAACATTAGCTAATTTCTTCCCTGTTCGGGGTAACATTAGCTAATCTCGTCCCTGTTAGGGGTAACATTAGCAGATCTCTTCCCTGTTAGGGGTAACATTAGCTAATCTCTTCCCTGTTAGGGGTAACATTAGCTAATCTCTTCCCTGTTAGGGGTAACATTAGCTAATCTCTTCCCTGTTAGGGGTAACATTAGCTAATCTCTTCCCTGTTAGGGGTAACATTAGCTAATCTCTTCCTTGTTAGGGGTAACATTAGTGTATCTCTTCCTTTTTAAGGGTAACATTATCTATTCTCTTCCCTGTTAGGGGTAACATTAGCTAATCTCTTCCCTGTTAGGGGTAACATTAGCAGATCTCTTCCCTGTTAGGGGTAACATTAGCTAATCTCTTCCCTGTTAGGGGTATCATTAGCTAATCTCTTCCTTTTTAAGGGTAACATTATCTATTCTCTTCCCTGTTAGGGGTATCATTAGCTAATCTCTTCCTTTTTACGGGTAACATTATCTATTCTCTTCCCTGTTATGGGTAGCATTAGCTAATCTCTTCCCTGTTCGGTAACATTAGCTAATCTCTTCCTTTTTAAGGGTAACATTATCTATTCTCTTCCCTGTTAGGGGTAACATTAGTGTATCTTTTCCCTGTTAGGGGTAACATTAGTGTATCTCTTCCCTGTTAGGGGTAGTAACATTACCTGATCTCTTCCCTGTTAGGGGTAACATTAGCTAATCTCTTCCCTGTTAGGGGTAACATTAGTGTATCTTTTCCCTGTTAGGGGTAACATTAGTGTATCTCTTCCCTGTTAGGGGTAGTAACATTACCTGATCTCTTCCCTGTTAGGGGTAGCATTAGCTAATCTCTTCCCTGTTAGGGTAACATTAGCTAATCTCTTCCCTGTTCGGTAACATTAGCTAATATCTTCCTTTTTAAGGGTAACATTAGCTAATCTCTTCCCTGTTAGGGGTAACATTAGCTAATCTCTTCCCTGTTAGGGGTAACATTAGCAGATCTCTTCCCTGTTCGGTAACATTAGCGTATCTCTTCCCTGTTAGGGGTAACATTAGCTAATCTCTTCCCTGTTCGGGGTAACATTAGCTAATCTCTTCCCTGTTAGGGGTAACATTAGCTAATCTCTTCCCTGTTAGGGGTAACATTAGCTAATCTCTTCCCTGTTAGGGGTAACATTAGCTAATCTCTTCCCTGTTAGGGGTAACATTAGTTAATCTCTTCCCTGTTAGGCGTAACATTAGCTAATCTCTTCAATGTTAGGGGTAACATTAGCTAATCTCTTCCCTGTTAGGCGTAACATTAGCTAATCTCTTCCCGTTTAGGGGTAACATTAGCTAATCTCTTCCCTGTTAGGGGTAACATTAGTGTATCTCTTCCCTGTTAGGGGTAACATTAGTGTATCTCTTCCCTGTTAGGGGTAACATTAGCAGATCTCTTCCCTGTTAGGGGTAACATTAACAGATCTCTTCCCTGTTAGGGGTAGTAACATTAGCTGAGAAAACAGACTACCTACAGTGGTAATTAGTGTTTTATAAGAACTGTCTGAGGAAACAGCAAGACAGCGTGGGATCTCACTGGGAGACACACAGGGATATGACTGACTGACTGTGATATGTCGGACATGTCGGAAGCCTGTGTTGCGATGCGAAGCCCGGGTCCAACTAGTCAAGTGGTCTGTTCCAATCCTTAGGTAAACATCCTTCAGGACTTACGTCTGTTGTTTTGGTGTCAGACTCTTCCGATGTTAGGTTAACACCATTCAGTACTAGGAGAGGGCTAGCTGTTATGATGTTGTTTGAATTAAAGGTTTGGTAGAGGAGAGGACTAACTGTGTGGTTAGCGTAGGGAGAGGAGAGGACTAACTATTGGGTTAGCGTAGGGAGAGGAGAGGACTAACTGTTGGGTTAGCGTTGGGAGAGGAGAAGACTAACTGTTGGGTTAGCGTTGGGAGAGGAGAGGACTAACTGTTGGGTTAGCGTTGGGAGAGGAGAGGACTAACTGTTGGGTTAGCGTTGGGAGAGGAGAGGACTAACTGTTGGGTTAGCGTAGGGAGAGGAGAGGACTAACTGTTGGGTTAGCGTAGTGAGAGGAGAGGACTAACTGTTGGGTTAGCGTAGGGAGAGGGGAGGACTAACTGTTGGGTTAGCGTAGGGAGAGGAGAGGACTAACTGTTGGGTTAGCGTAGGGAGAGGGGAGGACTAACTGTTGGGTTAGCGTTGGGAGAGGAGATGACTAACTGCTGGGTTAGCGTAGGGAGAGGAGAGGACTAACTTCTGGGTTAGCGTTGGGAGAGGACTAACTGCTGGGTTAGCGTTGGGAGAGGACTAACTGCTGGGTTAGCGTTGGGAGAGGACTAACTGCTGGGTTAGCGTTGGGAGAGGACTAACTGCTGGGTTAGCGTTGGGAGAGGAGATGACTAACTGCTGGGTTAGCGTAGGGAGAGGGGAGGACTAACTGCTGGGTTAGCGTTGGGAGAGGAGAGGACTAACTGCTGGGTTAGCATTGGGAGAGGACTAACTGCTGGGTTAGCGTTGGGAGAGGACTAACTGCTGGGTTAGCGTTGGGAGAGGACTAACTGCTGGGTTAGCGTTGGGAGAGGACTAGCTGCTGGGTTAGCGTTGGGAGAGGAGAGGGCTAACCTTTGGGTTAGCATTGGGAGAGGAGAGGGCTAACTGTTGGGTTAGCGTTGGGAGAGGAGAGGGCTAACCTTTGTGTTAGCATTGGGAGAGGGGAGGGCTAACTGTTGGGTTAGGGTTGGCAGAGCGTGTTGGGAGAGAACTAGCCCAGACAAGTCTCTCCTTGACAGGCTCACTGTCCTCAGGCGACCGCCTACCTACCTGTCATCATTCACAACACAACACCTTCGACAGGACAGGACAGGACTGGACAGGTGCTTAGTAATACCCCAATGCTCCCAGGGTGTGTGTCTCATCACTCACAATACTCTCAGGGTCTCTTCTCTTCACAAAACTTATACACAGGTTGGTTGTTAAGCAACAAAACCTATAGACGGGTTGGAGAAAATAAGCGACACCAGGAGGGGTGGAGACAATCACAAGGACAGGTGAAACTCATCAAATCGTGACGTATAAACTACTGGTGATAATACATCATTATATAATACATCATTATATAAACTACTGGTGATAATATATCATTATATAAACTACTGGTGATAATATATCATTATATAAACTACTGGTGATAATATATCATTATATAAACTACTGGTGATTATATATCATTATATAAACTACTGGTGATAATACATCATTATATAAACTACTGGTGATAATACATCATTATATAAACTACTGGTGATTATATATCATTATATAAACTACTGGTGATAATATATCATTATATAAACTACTGGTGATAATATATCATTATATAAACTACTGGTGATAATATATCATTATATAAACTACTGGTGATAATACATCATTATATAAACTACTGGTGATAATACATCATTATATAAACTACTGGTGATAATACATCATTATATAAACTACTGGTGATAATATATCATTATATAAACTACTGGTGATAATACATCATTATATAAACTACTGGTGATAATACATCATTATATAAACTACTGGTGATAATATATCATTATATAATACATAATTATATAAACTACTGGTGATAATATATCATTATATAAACTACTGGTGATTATATATCATTATATAAACTACTGGTGATAATATATCATTATATAAACTACTGGTGATTATATATCATTATATAAACTACTGGTGATAATATATCATTATATAAACTACTGGTGATAATATATCATTATATAAACTACTGGTGATAATACATCATTATATAATACATCATTATATAAACTACTGGTGATAATACATCATTATATAAACTACTGGTGATAATATATCATTATATAAACTACTGGTGATAATATATCAATATATAAACTACAGGTGATAATACATCATTATATAAACTACTGGTGATAATACATCATTATATAAACTACTGGTGATAATATATCATTATATAAACTACTGGTGATAATATATCATTATATAAACTACTGGTGATAATATATCATTATATAAACTACTGGTGATAATATATCATTATATAAACTACTGGTGATAATATATCATTATATAAACTACTGGTGATAATATATCATTATATAAACTACTGGTGATAATATATCATTATATAAACTACTGGTGATAATACATCATTATATAAACTACTGGTGATAATATATCATTATATAATACATCAATATATAAACTACTGGTGATAATACATCATTATATAAACTACTGGTGATAATACATCATTATATAAACTACTGGTGATAATATATCATTATATAAACTACTGGTGATAATATATCATTATATAAACTACTGGTGATAATACATCATTATATAATACATCATTATATAAACTACTGGTGATAATATATCATTATATAAACTACTGGTGATAATATATCATTATATAAACTACTGGTGATAATATATCATTATATAAACTACTGGTGATTATATATCATTATATAAACTACTGGTGATAATATATCATTATATAAACTACTGGTGATAATATATAATTATATAAACTACTGGTGATAATATATCATTATATAAACTACTGGTGATAATATATCATTATATAATACATCATTATATAAACTACTGGTGATAATATATCATTATATAAACTACTGGTGATAATATATCATTATATAAACTACTGGTGATAATATATCATTATATAAACTACTGGTGATAATATATCATTATATAAACTACTGGTGATAATATATCATTATATAAACTACTGGTGATAATACATCATTATATAAACTACTGGTGATAATATATCATTATATAAACTACTGGTGATAATACATCATTATATAAACTACTGGTGATAATATATCATTATATAAACTACTGGTGATAATATATCATTATATAAACTACTGGTGATAATATATCATTATATAAACTACTGGTGATAATATATCAATATATAAACTACTGGTGATAATATATCATTATATAAACTACTGGTGATAATATATCATTATATAAACTACTGGTGATAATATATCATTATATAATACATCATTATATAAACTACTGGTGATAATACATCATTATATAAACTACTGGTGATAATATATCATTATATAAACTACTGGTGATAATATATCATTATATAAAATTACTGGTGATAATATATCATTATATAAACTACTGGTGATAATATATCATTATATAATTCATCATTATATAAACTACTGGTGATAATACATCATTATATAAACTACCGGTGATAATATATCATTATATAAACTACTGGTGATAATATATCATTATATAAACTACTGGTGATAATATATCATTATATAAACTACTGGTGATAATATATCATTATATAAACTACTGGTGATAATATATCATTATATAAACTACTGGTGATAATACATCATTATATAAACTACTGGTGATAATATATCATTATATAAACTACTGGTGATAATATATCATTATATAAACTACTGGTGATAATATATAATTATATAAACTACTGGTGATTATATATCATTATATAAACTACTGGTGATAATATATCATTATATAAACTACTGGTGATAATATATCATTATATAAACTACTGGTGATAATATATCATTATATAAACTACTGGTGATAATACATCATTATATAAACTACTGGTGATAATATATCATTATATAAACTACTGGTGATAATACATCATTATATAAACTACTGGTGATAATATATCATTATATAATACATCAATATATAAACTACTGGTGATAATACATCATTATATAAACTACTGGTGATAATATATCATTATATAAACTACTGGTGATAATATATCATTATATAAACTACTGGTGATAATATATCATTATATAAACTACTGGTGATAATATATCATTATATAAACTACTGGTGATAATACATCATTATATAAACTACTGGTGATAATATATCATTATATAAACTACTGGTGATAATACATCATTATATAAACTACTGGTGATAATATATCATTATATAAACTACTGGTGATAATATATCATTATATAAACTACTGGTGATAATATATCATTATATAAACTACTGGTGATAATATATCAATATATAAACTACTGGTGATAATATATCATTATATAAACTACTGGTGATAATATATCATTATATAATCTACTGGTGATAATATATCATTATATAATACATCATTATATAAACTACTGGTGATAATACATCATTATATAAACTACTGGTGATAATATATCATTATATAAACTACTGGTGATAATATATCATTATATAAACTACTGGTGATAATATATCATTATATAAACTACTGGTGATAATATATCATTATATAATACATCATTATATAAACTACTGGTGATAATACATCATTATATAAACTACCGGTGATTATATATCATTATATAAACTACTGGTGATAATATATCATTATATAAACTACTGGTGATTATATATCATTATATAAACTACTGGTGATAATATATCATTATATAAACTACTGGTGATTATATATCATTATATAAACTACTGGTGATAATACATCATTATATAAACTACTGGTGATAATATATCATTATATAAACTACTGGTGATAATATATCATTATATAAACTACTGGTGATAATATATCATTATATAAACTACTGGTGATAATATATCATTATATAATACATCATTATATAAACTACTGGTGATAATATATCATTATATAATACATCATTATATAAACTACTGGTGATAATATATCATTATATAAACTACTGGTGATAATACATCATTATATAAACTACTGGTGATAATACATCATTATATAAACTACTGGTGATAATATATCATTATATAAACTACTGGTGATAATATATCATTATATAAACTACTGGTGATAATATATCATTATATAAACTACTGGTGATAATATATCATTATATAATACATCATTATATAAACTACTGGTGATAATATATCATTATATAAACTACTGGTGATAATATATCATTATATAAACTACTGGTGATAATATATCATTATATAAACTACTGGTGATAATATATCATTATATAAACTACTGGTGATAATATATCATTATATAAACTACTGGTGATAATATATCATTATATAATACATCATTATATAAACTACTGGTGATAATACATCATTATATAAACTACTGGTGATAATATATCAATATATAAACTACTGGTGATAATACATCATTATATAAACTACTGGTGATTATATATCAATATATAAACTACTGGTGATAATATATCATTATATAAACTACTGGTGATAATATATCATTATATAAACTACTGGTGATAATATATCATTATATAAACTACTGGTGATAATATATCATTATATAAACTACTGGTGATAATATATTATTATATAATACATCATTATATAAACTACTGGTGATAATATATCAATATATAATACATCATTATATAAACTACTGGTGATAATATATCAATATATAAACTACTGGTGATAATATATCATTATATAAACTACTGGTGATTATATATCATTATATAAACTACTGGTGATAATACATCATTATATAAACTACTGGTGATAATATATCATTATATAAACTACTGGTGATAATACATCATTATATAAACTACTGGTGATAATATATCATTATATAAACTACTGGTGATAATACATCATTATATAAACTACTGGTGATAATATATCATTATATAAACTACTGGTGATAATATATCAATATATAAACTACTGGTGATAATATATCATTATATAAACTACTGGTGATAATATATCATTATATAAACTACTGGTGATAATATATCATTATATAATACATCATTATATAAACTACTGGTGATAATTTATCATTATATAAACTACTGGTGATAATATATCATTATATAAACTACTGGTGATAATATATCATTATATAAACTACTGGTGATAATATATCATTATATAAACTACTGGTGATAATATATCATTATATAAACTACTGGTGATAATACATCATTATATAATACATCATTATATAAACTACTGGTGATAATATATCATTATATAAACTACTGGTGATAATATATCATTATATAAACTACTGGTGGTAATATATCATTATATAAACTACTGGTGATAATATATCATTATATAAACTACTGGTGATAATATATCATTATATAATACATCATTATATAAACTACTGGTGATAATATATCATTATATAAACTACTGGTGATAATATATCATTATATAAACTACTGGTGATAATATATCATTATATAAACTACTGGTGATAATATATCATTATATAAACTACTGGTGATAATATATCATTATATAAACTACTGGTGATAATATATCATTATATAATACATCATTATATAAACTACTGGTGATAATATATCAATATATAAACTACTGGTGATAATATATCATTATATAAACTACTGGTGATAATATATCATTATATAAACTACTGGTGATAATATATCATTATATAAACTACTGGTGATAATATATCATTATATAATACATCATTATATAAACTACTGGTGATAATATATCATTATATAAACTACTGGTGATAATATATCATTATATAAACTACTGGTGATAATATATCATTATATAAACTACTGGTGATAATATATCATTATATAATACATCATTATATAAACTACTGGTGATAATATATCATTATATAAACTACTGGTGATAATATATCATTATATAAACTACTGGTGATAATATATCATTATATAAACTACTGGTGATTATATATCATTATGTAAACTACTGGTGATAATACATCATTATATAAACTACTGGTGATAATATATCATTATATAAACTACTGGTGATAATACATCATTATATAAACTACTGGTGATAATATATCATTATATAAACTACTGGTGATAATACATCATTATATAAACTACTGGTGATAATATATCATTATATAAACTACTGGTGATAATATATCATTATATAAACTACTGGTGATAATATATCATTATATAAACTACTGGTGATAATATATCATTATATAAACTACTGGTGATTATATATCATTATATAAACTACTGGTGATAATATATCATTATATAAACTACTGGTGATAATATATCATTATATAAACTACTGGTGATAATACATCATTATATAAACTACTGGTGATAATATATCATTATATAAACTACTGGTGATAATATATCATTATATAAACTACTGGTGATAATATATCATTATATAAACTACTGGTGATAATATATCATTATATAAACTACTGGTGATAATATATCATTATATAAACTACTGGTGATAATATATCATTATATAATATATCATTATATAAACTACTGGTGATTATATATCATTATATAAACTACTGGTGATAATATATCATTATATAATACATCATTATATAAACTACTGGTGATAATATATCATTATATAAACTACTGGTGATAATATATCATTATATAAACTACTGGTGATAATATATCATTATATAAACTACTGGTGATAATATATCATTATATAAACTACTGGTGATAATATATCATTATATAAACTACTGGTGATAATATATCATTATATAAACTACTGGTGATAATATATCATTATATAAACTACTGGTGATAATATATCATTATATAATACATCATTATATAAACTACTGGTGATAATACATCATTATATAAACTACTGGTGATAATACATCATTATATAAACTACTGGTGATAATATATCAATATATAAACTACTGGTGATAATATAACATTATATAAACTACTGGTGATAATATATCATTATATAATACATCATTATATAAACTACTGGTGATAATATATCATTATATAAACTACTGGTGATAATATATCATTATATAAACTACTGGTGATAATATATCATTATATAATACATCATTATATAAACTACTGGTGATAATATATCATTATATAAACTACTGGTGATAATATATCATTATATAAACTACTGGTGATAATATATCATTATATAAACTACTGGTGATAATATATCATTATATAAACTACTGGTGATAATATATCATTATATAAACTACTGGTGATAATATATCATTATATAAACTACTGGTGATAATATATCATTATATAAACTACTGGTGATAATATATCATTATATAATACATCATTATATAAACTACTGGTGATAATACATCATTATATAAACTACTGGTGATAATACATCATTATATAAACTACTGGTGATAATATATCAATATATAAACTACTGGTGATAATATAACATTATATAAACTACTGGTGATAATATATCATTATATAATACATCATTATATAAACTACTGGTGATAATATATCATTATATAAACTACTGGTGATAATATATCATTATATAAACTACTGGTGATAATATATCATTATATAATACATCATTATATAAACTACTGGTGATAATATATCATTATATAAACTACTGGTGATAATATATCATTATATAAACTACTGGTGATAATATATCATTATATAAACTACTGGTGATAATATATCATTATATAAACTACTGGTGATAATATATCATTATATAAACTACTGGTGATAATATATCATTATATAAACTACTGGTGATAATATATCATTATATAAACTACTGGTGATAATACATCATTATATAAACTACTGGTGATAATATATCATTATATAAACTACTGGTGATAATACATCATTATATAAACTACTGGTGATAATATATCATTATATAAACTACTGGTGATTATATATCATTATATAAACTACTGGTGATAATATATCATTATATAAACTACTGGTGATAATACATCATTATATAAACTACTGGTGATAATATATCATTATATAAACTACTGGTGATAATATATCATTATATAATACATCATTATATAAACTACTGGTGATAATATATCATTATATAAACTACTGGTGATAATATATCATTATATAAACTACTGGTGATAATATATCATTATATAAACTACTGGTGATAATATATCATTATATAAACTACTGGTGATAATATATCATTATATAAACTACTGGTGATAATATATCATTATATAAACTACTGGTGATAATATATCATTATATAAACTACTGGTGATAATATATCATTATATAATACATCATTATATAAACTACTGGTGATAATATATCATTATATAAACTACTGGTGATAATATATCATTATATAAACTACTGGTGATAATACATCATTATATAAACTACTGGTGATAATACATCATTATATAAACTACTGGTGATAATACATCATTATATAATACATCATTATATAAACTACTGGTGATAATATATCATTATATAAACTACTGGTGATAATATATCATTATATAAACTACTGGTGATAATATATCATTATATAAACTACTGGTGATAATATATCATTATATAAACTACTGGTGATAATATATCATTATATAAACTACTGGTGATTATATATCATTATATAATACATCATTATATAAACTACTGGTGATAATATATCATTATATAAACTACTGGTGATAATATATCATTATATAATACATCATTATATAAACTACTGGTGATAATATATCATTATATAAACTACTGGTGATAATATATCATTATATAAACTACTGGTGATAATACATCATTATATAAACTACTGGTGATAATACATCATTATATAAACTACTGGTGATAATACATCATTATATAATACATCATTATATAAACTACTGGTGATAATATATCATTATATAAACTACTGGTGATAATATATCATTATATAAACTACTGGTGATAATATATCATTATATAAACTACTGGTGATAATATATCATTATATAAACTACTGGTGATAATATATCATTATATAAACTACTGGTGATTATATATCATTATATAATACATCATTATATAAACTACTGGTGATAATATATCATTATATAAACTACTGGTGATAATATATCATTATATAAACTACTGGTGATAATACATCATTATATAAACTACTGGTGATAATACATCATTATATAAACTACTGGTGATAATATATCATTATATAAACTACTGGTGATAATATATCATTATATAAACTACTGGTGATAATATATCATTATATAAACTACTGGTGATAATATATCATTATATAAACTACTGGTGATAATATATCATTATATAAACTACTGGTGATAATATATCATTATATAAACTACTGGTGATAATATATCATTATATAAACTACTGGTGATAATATATCATTATATAAACTACTGTTGATTATATATCATTATATAAACTACTGGTGATAATATATCATTATATAAACTACTGGTGATTATATATCATTATATAAACTACTGGTGATAATATATCATTATATAATACATCAATATATAAACTACTGGTGATAATATATCATTATATAAACTACTGGTGATAATATATCATTATATAAACTACTGGTGATAATATATCATTATATAAACGACTGGTGATAATATATCATTATATAAACTACTGGTGATAATATATCATTATATAAACTACTGGTGATAATATATCATTATATAAACTACTGGTGATAATACATCATTATATAATACATCATTATATAAACTACTGGTGATAATATATCATTATATAAACTACTGGTGATAATATATCATTATATAAACTACTGGTGATAATATATCATTATGTAAACTACTGGTGATAATACATCATTATATAAACTACTGGTGATAATATATCATTATATAAACTACTGGTGATAATATATCATTATATAAACTACTGGTGATTATATATCATTATATAAACTACTGGTGATAATATATCATTATATAAACTACTGGTGATAATATATCATTATATAATACATCATTATATAAACTACTGGTGATAATATATCATTATATAAACTACTGGTGATAATATATCATTATATAAACTACTGGTGATAATATATCATTATATAATACATCATTATATAAACTACTGGTGATAAAATATCATTATATAAACTACTGGTGATAATACATCATTATATAAACTACTGGTGATAATATATCATTATATAAACTACTGGTGATAATATATCATTATATAAACTACTGGTGATAATATATCATTATATAAACTACTGGTGATAATATATCATTATATAAACTACTGGTGATAATATATCATTATATAAACTACTGGTGATAATATATCATTATATAAACTACTGGTGATAATACATCATTATATAAACTACTGGTGATAATATATCATTATATAAACTACTGGTGATAATATATCATTATATAATACATCATTATATAAACTACTGGTGATAATATATCATTATATAAACTACTGGTGATAATATATCATTATATAAACTACTGGTGATAATATATCATTATATAAACTACTGGTGATAATATATCATTATATAAACTACTGGTGATAATACATCATTATATAAACTACTGGTGATAATATATCATTATATAAACTACTGGTGATAATATATCATTATATAAACTACTGGTGATAATATATCATTACATAAACTACTGGTGATAATACATCATTATATAAACTACTGGTGATAATATATCATTATATAAACTACTGGTGATTATATATCATTATATAAACTACTGGTGATAATACATCATTATATAAACTACTGGTGATAATACATCATTATATAATACATCATTATATAAACTACTGTTGATTATATATCATTATATAAACTACTGGTGATAATATATCATTATATAAACTACTGGTGATAATACATCATTATATAAACTACTGGTGATAATATATCATTATATAAACTACTGGTGATTATATATCATTATATAAACTACTGGTGATAATACATCATTATATAAACTACTGGTGATTATATATCATTATATAAACTACTGGTGATAATACATCATTATATAAACTACTGGTGATAATATATCATTATATAAACTACTGGTGATAATATATCATTATATAAACTACTGGTGATAATACATCATTATATAAACTACTGGTGATAATATATCATTATATAAACTACTGGTGATAATACATCATTATATAAACTACTGGTGATAATATATCATTATATAAACTACTGGTGATAATATATCATTATATAAACTACTGGTGATAATATATCATTATATAATACATCAATATATAAACTACTGGTGATAATATATCATTATATAAACTACTGGTGATAATATATCATTATATAAACTACTGGTGATAATATATCATTATATAAACGACTGGTGATAATATATCATTATATAAACTACTGGTGATAATATATCATTATATAAACTACTGGTGATAATATATCATTATATAAACTACTGGTGATAATACATCATTATATAATACATCATTATATAAACTACTGGTGATAATATATCATTATATAAACTACTGGTGATAATATATCATTATATAAACTACTGGTGATAATATATCATTATGTAAACTACTGGTGATAATACATCATTATATAAACTACTGGTGATAATATATCATTATATAAACTACTGGTGATAATATATCATTATATAAACTACTGGTGATTATATATCATTATATAAACTACTGGTGATAATATATCATTATATAAACTACTGGTGATAATATATCATTATATAATACATCATTATATAAACTACTGGTGATAATATATCATTATATAAACTACTGGTGATAATATATCATTATATAAACTACTGGTGATAATATATCATTATATAATACATCATTATATAAACTACTGGTGATAAAATATCATTATATAAACTACTGGTGATAATACATCATTATATAAACTACTGGTGATAATATATCATTATATAAACTACTGGTGATAATATATCATTATATAAACTACTGGTGATAATATATCATTATATAAACTACTGGTGATAATATATCATTATATAAACTACTGGTGATAATATATCATTATATAAACTACTGGTGATAATATATCATTATATAAACTACTGGTGATAATATATCATTATATAAACTACTGGTGATAATACATCATTATATAAACTACTGGTGATAATATATCATTATATAAACTACTGGTGATAATATATCATTATATAATACATCATTATATAAACTACTGGTGATAATATATCATTATATAAACTACTGGTGATAATATATCATTATATAAACTACTGGTGATAATATATCATTATATAATACATCATTATATAAACTACTGGTGATTATATATCAATATATAAACTACTGGTGATAATATATCATTATATAAACTACTGGTGATAATATATCATTATATAAACTACTGGTGATAATATATCATTATATAAACTACTGGTGATAATATATCATTATATAAACTACTGGTGATAATATATCATTATATAAACTACTGGTGATTATATATCATTATATAAACTACTGGTGATAATACATCATTATATAAACTACTGGTGATAATACATCATTATATAATACATCATTATATAAACTACTGGTGATAATATATCATTATATAAACTACTGGTGATAATATATCATTATATAATACATCATTATATAAACTACTGGTGATAATATATCATTATATAAACTACTGGTGATAATACATCATTATATAAACTACTGGTGATAATATATCATTATATAAACTACTGGTGATAATATATCATTATATAAACTACTGGTGATAATATATCATTATATAAACTACTGGTGATAATACATCATTATATAAACTACTGGTGATAATACATCATTATATAAACTACTGGTGATAATATATCATTATATAAACTACTGGTGATAATATATCATTATATAAACTACTGGTGATAATACATCATTATATAAACTACTGGTGATAATATATCATTATGTAAACTACTGGTGATAATACATCATTATATAAACTACTGGTGATAATATATCATTATATAAACTACTGGTGATAATATATCATTATATAAACTACTGGTGATTATATATCATTATATAAACTACTGGTGATAATATATCATTATATAAACTACTGGTGATAATATATCATTATATAATACATCATTATATAAACTACTGGTGATAATATATCATTATATAAACTACTGGTGATAATATATCATTATATAAACTACTGGTGATAATATATCATTATATAATACATCATTATATAAACTACTGGTGATAAAATATCATTATATAAACTACTGGTGATAATACATCATTATATAAACTACTGGTGATAATATATCATTATATAAACTACTGGTGATAATATATCATTATATAAACTACTGGTGATAATATATCATTATATAAACTACTGGTGATAATATATCATTATATAAACTACTGGTGATAATATATCATTATATAAACTACTGGTGATAATATATCATTATATAAACTACTGGTGATAATATATCATTATATAAACTACTGGTGATAATACATCATTATATAAACTACTGGTGATAATATATCATTATATAAACTACTGGTGATAATATATCATTATATAATACATCATTATATAAACTACTGGTGATAATATATCATTATATAAACTACTGGTGATAATATATCATTATATAAACTACTGGTGATAATATATCATTATATAATACATCATTATATAAACTACTGGTGATTATATATCAATATATAAACTACTGGTGATAATATATCATTATATAAACTACTGGTGATAATATATCATTATATAAACTACTGGTGATAATATATCATTATATAAACTACTGGTGATAATATATCATTATATAAACTACTGGTGATAATATATCATTATATAAACTACTGGTGATTATATATCATTATATAAACTACTGGTGATAATACATCATTATATAAACTACTGGTGATAATACATCATTATATAATACATCATTATATAAACTACTGGTGATAATATATCATTATATAAACTACTGGTGATAATATATCATTATATAATACATCATTATATAAACTACTGGTGATAATATATCATTATATAAACTACTGGTGATAATACATCATTATATAAACTACTGGTGATAATATATCATTATATAAACTACTGGTGATAATATATCATTATATAAACTACTGGTGATAATATATCATTATATAAACTACTGGTGATAATACATCATTATATAAACTACTGGTGATAATACATCATTATATAAACTACTGGTGATAATATATCATTATATAAACTACTGGTGATAATATATCATTATATAAACTACTGGTGATAATACATCATTATATAAACTACTGGTGATAATATATCATTATATAATACATCATTATATAAACTACTGGTGATAATATATCATTATATAAACTACTGGTGATAATACATCATTATATAAACTACTGGTGATAATATATCATTATATAAACTACTGGTGATAATATATCATTATATAAACTACTGGTGATTATATATCATTATATAAACTACTGGTGATAATATATCATTATATAAACTACTGGTGATTATATATCATTATATAAACTACTGGTGATAATATATCATTATATAAACTACTGGTGATAATATATCATTATATAAACTACTGGTGATTATATATCATTATATAAACTACTGGTGATAATATATCATTATATAAACTACTGGTGATAATATATCATTATATAAACTACTGGTGATAATATATCAATATATAAACTACTGGTGATAATATATCATTATATAAACTACTGGTGATAATATATCATTATATAAACTACTGGTGATAATATATCATTATATAAACTACTGGTGATAATATATCATTATATAAACTACTGGTGATAATATATCATTATATAAACTACTGGTGATAATATATCATTATATAATACATCATTATATAAACTACTGGTGATAATATATCATTATATAAACTACTGGTGATAATATATCAATATATAAACCACTGGTGATAATATATCATTATATAAACTACTGGTGATAATATATCATTATATAAACTACTGGTGATAATATATCATTATATAAACTACTGGTGATAATATATCATTATATAAACTACTGGTGATAATATATCAATATATAAACTACTGGTGATAATATATCAATATATAATACATCATTATATAAACTACTGGTGATAATATATCATTATATAAACTACTGGTGATAATATATCATTATATAAACTACTGGTGATAATATATCATTATATAAACTACTGGTGATAATATATCATTATATAAACTACTGGTGATAATATATCATTATATAAACTACTGGTGATTATATATCATTATATAAACTACTGGTGATAATATATCATTATATAAACTACTGGTGATAATATATCATTATATAAACTACTGGTGATAATATATCATTATATAATACATCATTATATAAACTACTGGTGATAAAATATCATTATATAAACTACTGGTGATAATATATCAATATATAAACTACTGGTGATAATATATCATTATATAAACTACTGGTGATAATATATCATTATATAAACTACTGGTGATAAAATATCATTATATAAACTACTGGTGATAATATATCATTATATAAACTACTGGTGATAATATATCATTATATAAACTACTGGTGATAATACATCATTATATAAACTACTGGTGATAATATATCATTATATAAACTACTGGTGATAATATATCATTATATAAACTACTGGTGATTATATATCATTATATAAACTACTGGTGATAATACATCATTATATAAACTACTGGTGATAATATATCATTATATAAACTACTGGTGATTATATATCATTATATAAACTACTGGTGATAATATATCATTTTATAAACTACTGGTGATAATATATCATTATATAAACTACTGGTGATAATATATCATTATATAAACTACTGGTGATAATATATCATTATATAAACTACTGGTGATAATATATCATTATATAAACTACTGGTGATAATATATCATTATATAAACTACTGGTGATAATACATCATTATATAAACTACTGGTGATAATATATCATTATATAAACTACTGGTGATAATATATCATTATATAAACTACTGGTGATAATATATCATTATATAATACATCAATATATAAACTACTGGTGATAATATATCAATATATAAACTACTGGTGATAATACATCATTATATAAACTACTGGTGATAATACATCATTATATAAACTACTGGTGATAATATATCATTATATAAACTACTGGTGATAATATATCATTATATAAACTACTGGTGATAATACATCATTATATAAACTACTGGTGATAATATATCATTATATAAACTACTGGTGATAATATATCATTATATAAACTACTGGTGATAATATATCATTATATAAACTACTGGTGATAATACATCATTATATAAACTACTGGTGATAATATATCATTATATAAACTACTGGTGATAATATATCATTATATAAACTACTGGTGATAATACATCATTATATAAACTACTGGTGATAATATATCATTATATAAACTACTGGTGATAATATATCATTATATAAACTACTGGTGATAATATATCATTATATAATACATCAATATATAAACTACTGGTGATAATATATCAATATATAAACTACTGGTGATAATACATCATTATATAAACTACTGGTGATAATATATCATTATATAAACTACTGGTGATAATATATCATTATATAAACTACTGGTGATAATATATCATTATATAATACATCAATATATAAACTACTGGTGATAATACATCATTATATAAACTACTGGTGATAATACATCATTATATAAACTACTGGTGATTATACATCATTATATAAACTACTGGTGATAATACATCATTATATAAACTACTGGTGATAATACATCATTATATAAACTACTGGTGATAATACATCATTATATAAACTACTGGTGATAATACATCATTATATAAACTACTGGTGATAATACATCATTATATAAACTACTGGTGATAATACATCATTATATAAACTACTGGTGATAATACATCATTATATAAACTACTGGTGATAATACATCATTATATAAACTACTGGTGATAATATATCATTATATAAACTACTGGTGATTATATATCATTATATAAACTACTGGTGATAATATATCATTATATAAACTACTGGTGATAATACATCATTATATAAACTACTGGTGATAATACATCATTATATAAACTACTGGTGATAATATATCAATATATAAACTACTGGTGATAATACATCATTATATAAACTACTGGTGATAATACATCATTATATAAACTACTGGTGATAATACATCATTATATAAACTACTGGTGATAATATATCATTATATAAACTACTGGTGATAATATATCATTATATAAACTACTGGTGATAATATATCATTATATAAACTACTGGTGATAATACATCATTATATAATACATCATTATATAAACTACTGGTGATTATAACGTGGGGCTTGTGTGCATCACAACTATCAGTGCCAATAAGGCTGGTATTGCTATGAATGAGGTAATAAAAGTATAAATTACCTCTCTCTCTGTCTCTCTTTCTATCTCCCTCTCTCCATTCCTATGTGCCTGATGATTTACCCTATGACTTCTAAACGAGGAACAAGGGAGATCGTTATTGTAATGGAATCCAGCCCAGGTTGAGTAGCTAGCACACAGGCATCAGGCCTGTCGTTATTGTAATGGAATCCAGCCCAGGTTGAGTAGCTCGCACACAGACATCAGGCCTGTCGTTATTATAATGGAATCAAGCCCAGGTTGAGTAGCTCGCACACAGACATCAGGCCTGTCGTTATTATAATGGAATCCATCCCAGGTAGAGTAGCTCGCACACAGACATCAGGCCTGTCGTTATTATAATGGAATCCATCCCAGGTAGAGTAGCTCGCACACAGACATCAGGCCTGTCGTTATTATAATGGAATCCAGCCCAGGTTGAGTAGCTAGCACACAGGCATCAGGCCTGTCGTTATTATAATGGAATCCAGCCCAGGTTGAGTAGCTAGCACACAGACATCAGGCCTGTCGTTATTATAATGGAATCAAGCCCAGGTTGAGTAGCTCGCACACAGACATCAGGCCTGTCGTTATTATAATGGAATCAAGCCCAGGTTGAGTAGCTCGCACACAGACATCAGGCCTGTCGTTATTATAATGGAATCAAGCCCAGGTTGAGTGGCTCGCACACAGACATCAGGCCTATCGTTATTATAATGGAATCAAGCCCAGGTTGAGTAGCTCGCACACAGACATCAGGCCTGTGTTTCAGACTGAACATATGGTAGTGCTTTAAATTTTAATCACTTCAATCCCCTTAGAGGGTTGGCAATTGTCTTTTCTGGGGCAGCTACATCGTGTGTGTGTGTGTGTGTGCGCGTGTGTGTGTGTGTGCGTGTGTGTGTGTGTGTGTGTGTGTGTGTGCGTGTGTGTGTGTGTGTGTGTGTACAAGTTGTCAAAGACAGGTGCCTCTAAGGATCACTCAGATTATATTTATAGAATATCTACAGAGGAGGATGGAGGATGAGGAGAGAGGAGGAGGATGAGGGGAAGAATAAGTGGAGGAGGAGAGAGGAGGAGGGAGGAGGATGAGGAGGAGAGAGAGGGGAGAGGAGTAGGAGGGTAAGAATAAGAAGAAGATGAGGGGAGAAGAGGAGGCATTGTTGACCAAACTCCAAACCTCTCAGCAGGATGAGGAGGAGAGAAAGGAGGAGGATGAGAGAGAAGTTGGAGGGGAGGAATAAGAAGAGGAGGAGAGAAGAGGATGGAGGAGGAGAGAGAAGTTGGAGGGGAAGAATAAGAAGAGGAGGAGAGAAGAGGATGGAGGAGGAGAGAGGAGGCAGTGTTGATCAAACTCCACACCTCTCATGAGGATGGAACACACAACCTTCTCTTTCTAGCGTCTTCCTAAAGCCTGACAGTTGGAATAGTCTTGACTTTAATTAAACACCTCAATGGACTGTTTTCTAATGGGTGATTTGAGTTTAACTGTCAAAAACAATGAATTTGTTGAACTATGAGGGTTTTTAAAATAGTTTTTTTTATATTTGAAAAACATAAATTAATTGTCAGAACAATATTTTTATAGATAGTTAGATAACATCTCATTATTTCAGAGGACAGTTGGTTTTTTGGAAATGTGTCTCCTGCATAGTCTTGCAACATCAATATAGACTGAAATAGTTTGGGTACATGTATATATTCAGTAATAATAGATCTGAATGTCTGAAACACTCAGTCCTTAATCTGTCATGGATTTAACACTCCCAAAGTTTCCAGCAGCACCTGCAGTATTGAGGTGTAGAACTACTGGTGCACCACCCTTGTCTCAACCCCTTGTCTAAAACCTTGTCTCAACCCCTTGTCTAAACCCTTGTCTCAACCCCTTGTCTCAACCCCTTGTCTCAACCTCTTGTCTCAACCTCTTGTCTAAACCCTTGTCTCAACCCCTTGTCTAAACCCTTGTCTCAACCCCTTGTCTAAACCCTTGTCTCAACCCCTTGTCTAAACCCCTTGTCTCAACCCCTTGTCTCATCCCCTTGTCTCAACCCCTTGTCTCATCCACTTGTCTGAACCCCTTGTCTCAACCCCTTGTCTCAACCCCTTGTCTCAACCACTTGTCTGAACCCCTTGTCTCAACCCCTTGTCTAAACCCCTTGTCTCAACCCCTTGTCTCAACCCCTTGTCTCAACCCCTTGTCTCAACCACTTGTCTGAACCCCTTGTCTCAACCCCTTGTTTCAACCCCTTGTCTCAACCCTTGTCTCAACCCTTGTCTCAACCCTTGTCTAAACCCCTTGTCTCAACCCCTTGTCTCAACCCCTTGTCTAAACCCCTTGTCTCAACCCCTTGTCTCAACCCCTTGTCTCAACCCCTTGTCTCAACCCTTGTCTCAACCCTTGTCTCAACCCCTTGTCTAAACCCCTTGTCTCAACTCCTTGTCTCAACCCCTTGTCTCAACCCCTTGTCTAAACCCTTGTCTAAACCCTTGTCTAAACCCTTGTCTCAACCCCTTGTCTAAACCCCTTGTCTAAACCCCTATCTATTACATGGAGCTTGTTCTTGTGATATACAGTATTAGTGAGTGTGTCACTGCCTTCAACACTGCAACCAGGACCCTAACTCTGTGTCCTCCAGCCCAGAGAGGCCAGTCGTATCAACCAGGACCCTAACTCTGTGTCCTCCAGCCTAGAGAGGCCAGTCGTATCAACCAGGACCAGTCGTATCAACCAGGACCCTAACTCTGTGTCCTCCAGCCTAGAGAAGGAAGTCGTATCAACCATGACCCTAACCCTGTGTCTTGTATGTGTCCTTCAGCCTAGAGAGGGCAGTCGTATCAACCATGACCCTAACCCTGTGTCTTGTCTGTGTCCTCCAGCCTAGAGAGGGAAGTCGTATCAACCATGACCCTAACCCTGTGTATTGTATGTGTCCTCCAGTCGTATCAACCATGACCCTAACTCTGTGTCCTCCAGCCTAGAGAGGGAAGTCGTATCGACCATGACCCTAACTCTGTGTCCTCCAGCCTAGAGAGGGAAGTCATATCAACCATGACCCTAACTCTGTGTCCTCCAGCCTAGAGAGGGAAGTCGTATCGACCATGACCCTAACTCTGTGTCCTCCAGCCTAGAGAGGGAAGTCGTGTCAACCATGACCCTAACTCTGTGTCCTCCAGCCCAGAGAGGCCAGTCATATCAACCATGACCCTAACTCTGTGTCCTCCAGACCAGAGAGGCCAGTCGTATCAACCATGACCTTAACCCTGTGTCTTGTCTGTGTCCTCCAGCCCAGAGAGGCCAGTCGAATCAACCATGACCCTAACCCTGTGTCTTGTCTGTGTCCTCCAGCCCAGAGAGGCCAGTCGTATCAACCATGACCCTAACCCTGTGTCTTGTCTGTGTCGTCCAGCCCAGAGAGGCCAGTCATATCAACCATGACCCTAACCCTGTGTCTTGTCTGTGACCTCCAGCCCAGAGAAGGGAGTCGTATCAACCATGACCTTAACCCTGTGCCTTGTCTGTGTCCTCCAGCCCAGAGAGGGAAGTCGTATCTGGAAGATGCACATGGTGAAAGGTCAGGAGGGGCTGGGGATCCAGATTACGGGAGGACGAGGGTCCAAGCGCTCCCCTCACGGCATCATCATAGCGCACGTAGAGGAGGGAGGCGCGACACAGAGGTAAGATACGCACACACACACACACACACGCACACAGTACACACACACAGTACACACACACACACACACACACACACACACACACACACACACACACACACACACACACACACACACACACACACAGTACACATTTGATACTGTATGCCCACACAGGTGCACACCTGGAGATAAGACAACACTTTTGAAATTTGAGAGATGTTTGTGTATTCTTATAGGTATGTAGAGTGATGGTGTCTGAGTCCTCTCAACCAGTCACATGGTGTCTGAGTCCTCTCAACCATTCACATGGTGTCTGAGTCCTCTCAACCAGCCACATGGTGTCTGAGTCCTCTCAACCAGTCACATGGTGTCTGAGTCCTCTCAACCAGTCACATGGTGTCTGAGTCCTCTCAACCAGCCACTTGGTGTCTGAGTCCTCTCAACCAGTCACATGGTGTCTGAGTCCTCTCAACCAGCCACATGGTGTCTGAGTCCTCTCAACCAGTCACATGGTGTCTGAGTCCTCTCAACCAGTCACATGGTGTCTGAGTCCTCTCAACCAGTCACATGGTGTCTGAGTCCTCTCAACCAGTCACATGGTGTCTGAGTCCTCTCAACCAGTCACATGGTGTCTGAGTCCTCTCAACCAGTCACATGGTGTCTGAGTCCTCTCAACCAGCCACATGGGGTCTGAGTCCTCTCAACCAGTCACATGGTGTCTGAATCCTCTCAACCGGCCACATGGTGTCTGAGTCCTCTCAACCAGCCACATGGTGTCTGAGTCCTCTCAACCAGTCACATGGTGTCTGAGTCCTCTCAACCAGCCACATGGTGTCTGAGTCCTCTCAACCAGTCACATGATGTCTGAGTCCTCTCAACCAGTCACATGGTGTCTGAGTCCTCTCAACCAGCCACATGGTGTCTGAGTCCTCTCAACCAGCATAATGTATCTTTAAAAGACACACTCCTCTCTGAGCCTTGGCCAATAGGAAATCATGTAAAAGGTCGTGACCACGTCCACTTTAGGCACACTGCTTCTAATACTCTCATGTCTGAATGTGAAAAGGGGAGAATGGCTGTGTTTTTGTGGTCAGCTATGAACTACAATACGGCCAGGAAGTGTTTCAAGAGGTTGTTTATCAGTAAATTGGGGCGTTCCACAAAAAGAGCGCCTTTTTGTGTCCCTTCAAAATTTGAAAAGCGTGTTATATTAGATGAAGCGCCCTTTAACATAGACTACATGGATAATTGTCAGGATAGCTAGGAGTGGTGGGGGGTGGAGTCAAGCGTAGAGAGCAAAGTGAGAATGAGAAAATGAGAATGTTTATTCCAAAATATGGGTCAAGCCAAAAAACCACAGGCACAAAGGACCACAGAAACGAAAACAAACCGTATCGCAACAAAACCACGAACCTCCGCTGACAGAACAATAAACAAGCCCGTCACAAAAGCAGACGGGCCCTGGAGGCTTAAATAGCCCTGAATTAACGACAAACAAGAAGCAGGTGAAACCAATCCAGACAAAACCAACAGAAAAGGAATCGTGGCAGCTAGTAGACCGGTGACGACGACCGCCGAGCGCCTGCCCGAACAGGAAGAGGAAGTCGTGAGAATAATACAATAATTCATTTTTAATAAATAATAATAAATAAATAATGACTCACTAATGTGCCAACATTCAGCATTTTTTTTGACATGTCCCTCTGTCAACCCTGTGTCACTTCTAGGAAGATTTCATCTCACTTAACCCAAAAAATGTCTCCTGAGTTTCACCATCATTCTAAACTCTAGTTGTTGTGTTGCCTTGACGACGTCATTTCCTACGATCATTATTTACTTCATGTGATTAGTGATTCATTTACCTCTGTCCCTCAAGGTCAACCATGTTACGTGAACTGAACTCTTGTTTTAATATAGTTAATATTTTCTTTCAAAAATAGACATTGAATATCTAATAGTCAAATCCCAGTGTAAAAGCAGGTGAGCTGGTTCTACTGTTTTGGGTCGTGTTCTGGTGGTTTTGTAGCGGATCAACCCTGTTTCCAATAGATAGACAGGCTAGAAAATATTTTATTTATTTATTTTTATTTATTTTTTGCCACTCTCTGTTGTACACAACAAGCTTCCATTCCCCCACAACAAGCTTCCATTCCTCCACAACAAGGTTCCATTCCTCCACAACAAGCTTCCATTCCCCCACAATAAGCTTCCATTCCCCCACAACAAGCTTCCATTCCCCCACAACAAGCTTCCATTTCCCATCAACAAGCTTCCATTCCCCCACAACAAGCTTCCATTCCTCCACAACAAGCTTCCATTCCTCCACAACATGCTTCCATTCCCCCACAACAAGGTTCCATTCCCCCACAACAAGCTTCCATTCCCCCACAACAAGCTTCCATTCCCCCACAACAAGCTTCCATTCCCCCACAACAAGCTTCCATTCCCCCACAACAAGCTTCCATTTCCCATCAACAAGCTTCCATTCCCCCACAACAAGCTTCCATTCCCCCACAACAAGGTTCCATTCCCCCACAACAAGCTTCCATTCCCCCACAACAAGCTTCCATTTCCCATCAACAAGCTTCCATTCCCCCACAACAAGCTTCCATTTCCCATCAACAAGCTTCCATTCCCCCACAACAAGCTTCCATTCCTCCACAACAAGCTTCCATTCCCCCACAACAAGCTTCCATTCCTCCACAACATGCTTCCATTCCCCCACAACAAGGTTACATTCCCCCACAACAAGCTTCCATTCCCCCACAACAAGCTTCCATTCCTCCGCAACAAGCTTCCATTCCCCCACAACAAGCTTCCATTCCCCCACAACAAGCTTCCATTCCCCCACAACAAGCTTCCATTCATGAGGGGATTTATGGCTAATTGATGGTGAGTAACCGTTTCACAGTAATGTCTACCTACACCTGTTGTGTTCGGGGCACAAGTGACAAATAAAATAGGATTTGATTTTGAGTAGGAGTGCTGATTTTACGATTAGTTTTGCCTTTATTATTACATTTAATGAGATTTCATTGACAGTAGTGGACCTGATCCTAAATCAGCTACTCATCCTGCTCAGACAATTGGTTGTCACATTCGACCCCTGTTCCCATCAGGTAGCAGACTACAGAGTTGTCACATTTGACCCCTGTTCCCATCAGGTAGGAGACTACAGAGTTGTCACATTTGACCCCTGTTCCCATCAGGTAAGAGACTACAGAGTTATCACATTTGACCCCTGTTCCCATCAGGTAGGAGACTACAGAGTTGTCACATTCGACCCCTGTTCCCATCAGGTAGGAGACTACAGAGTTGTCACATTTGACCCCTGTTCCCATCAGCACAGATTTGGGTCTGCCCTGTAGTATAGACATGATATTACTAGTACTACTACTACTACTCTTTGGCATTTCTATATAAGAAAGGAGTCCACCCGGACTTACTCGGGGGCATGCTTACTCTGGGGGGGGGGGGGGGGGGGGGGGGTCATTCTGTGCGCTCACCACCCCATGTGTATTTGTGAGTATATGTGTTTGGGTGTGTGTGTGTGTGAGTGCATTGGTGCGTGTGTGTGAGTACATGTGTGCGAGTGTGTGTGTGTGCTGTCTCTATCTGATCTTAATAACAGAGGCCAGGTCTTTCTTTGTTCTCCTCACCGTCCGTTCTGCTTAATATCTTTCCAGCTTTGTGAGGGAACCCCCCCCCACCCCCACACACACACATAGATATAGACACACACAGCAGACATGACTCATATCTTCAGCATCCATAATGGCTGTGTTTCACTGGCTGGTCTGTCGTTCCATTTACAGGGAACAGACTGTTCTGTCTGCTTCCGCGCTGAAAGTCTTACCTGAGCAACAAGTCTGACATTAACAGGCTCCTGAACAGCTTCTATCCACAAGCCATAAGTGCTAAATAGCTAACAGAATGGCTAACGACTGACTGCTAAATAGCTAACAGACAGACTGCTAAATAGCTAACAGAATGGCTAACAGACTGACTGCTAAATAGCTAACAGACAGACTGCTAAATAGCTAACAGAATGGCTAACAGACTGACTGCTAAATAGCTAACAGACAGACTGCTAAATAGCTAACAGAATGGCTAACAGACAGACTGCTAAATTGCTAACTGAATGGCTAACAGACAGACTGCTAAATAGCTAACAGAATGGCTAACAGACTGACTGCTAAATAGCTAACAGAATGGCTAACAGACAGACTGCTACATAGCTAACTGAATGGCTAACAGACAGACTGCTAAATAGCTAACAGAATGGCTAACAGACAGACTGCTACATAGCTAACTGAATGGCTAACAGACAGACTGCTACATAGCTAACAGAATGGCTAACAGACTGACTGCTACATAGCTAACAGAATGGCTAACAGACTGACTGCTAAATAGCTAACAGACTGACTGCAATTGTCAGAGCCTTTTTATTTCTCTATTTGGTTAGGTCAGGGTGTGATTTGGGTGGGCATTCTAGTTTGTCTGTTTCTTTGTTGGCCGGGTATGGGTCCCAATCAGAGGCAGCTGTCTATCGTTGTCTCTGAATAGGAATCATACTTAGGCAGCCTTTTTTCCCACCTGTGTTGGTGGGTAATTATTTATTTTCTGTGAGTGCGCCACGGTCGGTTTCTGTTTATCTGTTTTTTTTGTGAAGGTTTCACTTCGATTAAAGATGTGGAATTACATGCACACTGCACCTTGGCTCATTTATGACAGGGAGTTTGAAGACAGTGAACGTGACAGCAATGACCATTCTATTGTTTTTAATAATGTTGCACTGTTGCACACCCTAAAAAACTCACTCCTGTTGGTTCCAGACTTGGTGCATCGGTACCGCTCGCCATGCGGTAGCAGAGAGAATAGTCCATGACTTGGGTGGCTGGAGTCTTATACAATTTTTAGGACCTTCCTCTGACAACGTCTGGTCTAGAGGTCCTGGATGGCAGGGAGCTTGGCCCCAGTGATGTGTTGGGCTGTACGCACTACACCTCTGTCGGATGCCGAGCAGTTGCCATACCAGGCGGTGATGCATCCGGTCAAGATGCTCTCAATGGTGCAGCTGTATAACTTTTTGAGGATCTGAGGGCTGATCCATCCACCTGATGGGAAGCAGGCATTTTTGTGCCTTCTTCACGACTGTTGTTGTTTGTGTGGACCATGTTATTTCCTTAGTGATGTGGACACCGAGGAACTTCAAGCTCTCAACCCGCTCCACTACAGCCCTGTCGATTCTTTAGTCATCGATCAGCTCGTTTGTCTTGCTGACGTTGTGGGAGAGGTTGTTGTCCTGGCACCACACTGCCAGGTCTCTGACCTCCTCCCTATAGGCTGTCTCCTCGCTGTCGGTGATCAGGCCTACCACCGTTGTGTCGTCAGCAAACATAATGATGGTGTTTGAGTCATGTGTGGCCACACAGTTGTGGGTGAACAGGGAGTACAGCAGGGGGATAAGCATGCATCCCTGAGGGGCCCCCGTGTTCAGGGTCAGCGTGGCAGATGTGGTGTTTCCTGCCCTCACCACCTGGGGGTGGCCCGTCAGAAAGTCCACTATCCAATTGCAGAGGGAGGTGTTTAATCCCAGGGTCCTTAGTTTAGTGATGAGTTTGGAGGGTACTATGGTGTTGAATGCTGAGCTGTAGTCAATGACCAGCATTCTCACGTAGGTGTTCCTTTTGTCCAGGTGGGAAAGGCCGTTTGGAGTGCAATAGAGATTGCGTCATCTGTGAATCTGTTGGGGTTGGTATGCAAATTGGAGTGGGTCCAAGTTGTCTGGGATGATCATGTTGATGTGAGCCATGACCAGCCTTTCAAAGTATTTCATGGGTACAGATGTGAGTGCTACAGGGCGATAGTCATTTAGACAGATCATCTTGGCGTTCTTGGGCGCAGGGACTATGGTGGTCTGCTTGAAACGTTAGTTTTACAAACTGGGTTTAAAATGTCAGTGGAGACACTTGCTACCGGGTCAGTACGTGTCCTGCGGCCTTGTGAAATAACCTTTTTATTTATTTTTATGTCACAACATGAGCACCCCGACAATTGACACACACAACTTCATCCACTGAAACAACACAATCCTCTTTCCCATTTCCCTTCGCACACTTCCCACATCTTGGAATGTCCCTCCTACACCCTGCTGCAACATGACCATGAACCTACACCCTGCTGCAACATGACCATGAACCTACACACTGCTGCAACATGACCATGAACCTACACCCTGCTGCAACAGGACCATGAACCTACACCCTGCTGCAACATGACCATGAACCTACACCCTGCTGCAACAGGACCATGAACCTACACCCTGCTGCAACATGACCATGAACCTTCACCCTGCTGCAACATGACCATGAACCTACACCCTGCTGCAACATGACCATGAACCTACACCCTGCTGCAACATGACCATGAACCTACACACTGCTGCAACATGACCATGAACCTACACCCTGCTGCAACATGACCATGAACCTACACCCTGCTGCAACATGACCACGAACCTACACCCTGCTGCAACATGACCATGAACCTACACCCTGCTGCTACATGACCATGAACCTACACCCTGCTGCAACAGGACCATGAACCTACACCCTGCTGCAACATGACCATGAACCTACACCCTGCTGCTACATGACCATGAACCTACACCCTGCTGCAACATGACCATGAACCTACACCCTGCTGCAACATGACCATGAACCTACACCCTGCTGCAACATGACCATGAACCTACACCCTGCTGCAACATGACCATGAACCTTCACCCTGCTGCAACATGACCATAAACCTACACCCTGCTGCAACATGACCATGAACCTACACCCTGCTGCAACATGACCATAAACCTACACCCTGCTGCAACATGACCATGAACCTTCACCCTGCTGCAACATGACCATGAACCTACACCCTGCTGCAACATGACCATGAACCTACACCCTGCTGCAACATGACCATGAACCTTCACCCTGCTGCAACATGACCATAAACCTACACCCTGCTGCAACATGACCATGAACCTACACCCTGCTGCAACATGACCATGAACGTACACCCTGCTGCAACATGACCATGAACCTACACCCTGCTGCAACATGACCATGAACCTACACCCTGCTGCAACAGGACCATGAACCTACACCCTGCTGTAACATGACCATGAACCTACACCCTGCTGCAACAGGACCATGAACCTACACGCTGCTGCTACATGACCATGAACCTACACCCTGCTGCAACAGGACCATGAACCTTCACCCTGCTGCAACATGACCATGAACCTACACCCTGCTGCAACATGACCATGAACCTACACCCTGCTGCAACATGACCATGAACCTACACCCTGCTGCAACATGACCATGAACCTACACCCTGCTGCAACATGACCATGAACCTTCACCCTGCTGCAACATGACCATAAACCTACACCCTGCTGCAACATGACCATGAACCTACACCCTGCTGCAACATGACCACAAACCTACACCCTGCTGTAACATGACCATGAACCTACACCCTGCTGCAACATGACCATGAACCTACACCCTGCTGCAACATGACCATGAACCTACACCCTGCTGCAACATGACCATGAACCTACACCCTGCTGATACATGACCATGAACCTACACCCTGCTGATACATGACCATGAACCTACACACTGCTGCAACGTGACCATGAACCTACACCCTGCTGCAACATGACCATGAACCTACACCCTGCTGATACATGACCATGAACCTACACCCTGCTGATACATGACCATGAACCTACACCCTGCTGATACATGACCATGAACCTACACACTGCTGATACATGACCATGAACCTACACCCTGCTGATACATGACCATGAACCTACACCCTGCTGATACATGACCATGAACCTACACCCTGCTGATACATGACCATGAACCTACACCCTGCTGATACATGACCATGAACCTACACACTGCTGATACATGACCATGAACCTACACCCTGCTGATACATGACCATGAACCTACACCCTGCTGATACATGACCATGAACCTACACCCTGCTGATACATGACCATGAACCTTCACCCTGCTGATACATGACCATGAACCTACACCCTGCTGATACATGACCATGAACCTACACCCTGCTGATACATGACCATGAACCTACACCCTGCTGATACATGACCATGAACCTACACCCTGCTGATACATGACCATGAACCTTCACCCTGCTGATACATGACCATGAACCTACACCCTGCTGATACATGACCATGAACCTACACCCTGCTGCAACAGGACCATGAACCTACACCCTGCTGCAACATGACCATGAACCTACACCCTGCTGCAACATGACCATGAACCTACACCCTGCTGATACATGACCATGAACCTACACCCTGCTGATACATGACCATGAACCTACACCCTGCTGCAACATGACCATGAACCTACACCCTGCTGCAACATGACCATGAACCTACACACTGCTGCAACGGGACCATGAACGTGGCACCTGAAACAGCACAGTGGATTCGGCTCAAAAGCGCTAACAGGATTTGTATTTATTTTATTTATTTCACCTTTATTTAACCAGGTAGGCTAGTTGAGAACTAGTTGTCATTTATAACTGCGACCTGGCCAAGATAAAGCAAAGCAGTGCGACAAAAACAACAACAGAGTTACACATAAACAAACGTACAGTCAATTACACAATAGAAAAATCTATGTACATTGTGTGCAAATGTAGAAGAGTAGGGAGGCAATTATGAGCTTCAAAGCCTGTTTAGTGGGATTTGAACTTGGTCCTGTATTGAGGCGTTGCCTGTTTGATGGTTTGTCTGAGGGCGAAAGTGGCAGCCTTTAAACTCAGTGCTGATGTTGCCTGTAATCCATGGCTTCTGGTTAGGATATGTACGTACCGTCACTGTGGGGATGAAGTCGTCAATGCTTTTATTAATGAAGACAGCGACTGATGTGGTAAACTCCTCAATGTTATCGAATGAATCCCCGAACATCTAATCTGTGGTTGGTTGGTCCATGGCCCGGAGCCATGGGGGGGGGGGGGTTCTAAATCAGTGTTAAATATAATTTGTGGTTTCCATAAAGTATTAAATGTGTGTGTATTTGTCATAGCATATAACATTTTATTTGTCACATGCTGCGAATACAACAGGCGTAGACTTTAGCGTGAAATGTTATGTGAAATGTGTGTGTGTGTGTTAGGGACGGACGTCTGAAGGCTGGTGATGAGCTCCTGATGATCAACGGTCAGTCTCTGGTCGGCCTGTCTCATTCAGAGGCTGTAGACATCCTACGCTCTACCGCTGGACTGGTACAACTGGTCGTCGCTAGCAGGGTGAGTACACGCACGCACGCATGCACACACACACACCACAAGGCGGTTGGTGGCACTTTAATTGAGGAGGATGGGCTCGTGGTATTGGCTGTAACGGAATATTTGTAATGGTATCAAATAAATCAAGCACGTGGTTTCCATGGTTTCCATGTGTTTGATGCCATTCCATTTACTCCGTTTCCAGATGTTATTATGAGCCGTCCTCCCCTCAGCAGCCCCCGCTGACACACACACACACACACACGTACACTCAACACAACAGCCCTTCTTTTTTTTGTCCAAAACAAATGTATTTCTCAAGCTCTTTCTTGTGTTTCTGAAGGGGGAAAAAAAAATGCCCTTCTTCATATTTCAAATCATTTACAACTTCTGTTTTTAGACGTTGTCTCGACGCCGACTCAACGTAGGAGAACAAAGTCAAGGAGGAAATAAATAATGAAAATAAATAATATGAGAAATAGCTCATATTTGTAACAGCATTGACGTAGAGAAGGTTCTAACAGACGACACCAGAACACCTGATATGTCAGAGCAGAGCAGAGAAGGGAAATGGAAAATGGAGAGATTATCAACTGGACAAAAGCAGAAATGTGAAGAATCCGACACTAATCACTATGCAAACTCATTGGCGTGTTAGGACTTGGTACACTAATTCCCTGGCTGGACACTTAAGCATTTAGCCTGGTACAATATGTTTCAATGTTGTACGATACATGTACCTTGTTTCAATACGTTGTTTCAACATAATAATAAATAGATATATATATATATCTGCAAGCAGCAATGTCGGGGTTCAAGCTGTGAACTAAAAAATCTTACCTGATCATGCAGTATTTTGGACTATTTCTAATGATGTTGACTACTTTAATACGTCTTCTTCTCCAGAAGAACCAGATTTGGTATATAGCATCTATGGGACGCACGTCGTGAAATGTTCTTGGGCTTTTGCTCAAACAATATGTCCACTATGAGCCAATGAGCTTGCATTCATGTTTTTTTTTCTTTCTGTCCAACAGCGTGACTATGGGTCCAAACTGAATTATACTATATATAGGTTCCCTCTGCACGTGTGCCAAATTTCATCACTCTTGAGTCAAACAGATCAAGAGATATAAACATGTGTCTGTTTATAGCAGCCATTGTGTGGTCCATGTGAATGTGCTTGTATATGTTGAGTCTTCACAGTGTTTTGTTACAATACGAATATATCCATGACTGATTAATATGCGTTTATATATGCCAGACCACGCCCACATTAATGCTTATTGGTCAGTGTTATTTTTAGGTAATAGTCTAGAAAGTATTGCGTTGGTCCGTAGAAGCCACATATGAAGTTTCATGCAGATCTGGTCATTCCGTTGCCAGATGACTAGCGTTTTAAGTGTTTTATTTAAACTCAATTCTAAATAGAGGAAAAGCCATCATGCCAGAGTTTATGGGTCCTACACGGAAATGTGTTTGACCTCTAGGTCAAACACGGTGAGGGGTGTGACTTTTCAAAATTTTTCATTTTCAATCGCTTGTTAGAGCGCCACCATCTGTTCAATTTGCATGGCATAGCCCTGAACAAGGCAGTTAACCCGCTGTTCCTAGGCCGTCATTGTAAATAAGAATTTGTTCTTAACTGACTTGCCTAGTTAAACAAAGGTCAAATGTAAAAAAATTCAATCAGATGGTGTGGTCTTTTGGGCCTTTACCATTATGCTAGGTTGTAACCTCCTAAGCCAACCCATTTCACCAGGGAAATTTAGGGAAGTGTAATAACAACCAACAACAACAAATACAAAATGGGTTTCAGCAGTCAATAATATATTTATTTTATATAGGGCTTTTCATTCCAATCAATAATCTCAAAGTCACTTTGGAAAAAAACTAAAAAAATGTTGAATGAAATCTGGCAGTTCATTGTTGGTTTTCCACTGCTTCAGATTGTCTTGAAACACTTCAGAAAGGCATTAAGTAGCAGCAGCTTGAGCTGAGGGAGCATCGATGATACAGACAGAGAGAAAAGAGTTGAGGGAGCATCGATGATACAGGTAGAGAGAAAAGAGTTGAGGGAGCATCGATGATACAGGTAGAGAGAAAAGAGTTGAGGAAGCATCGATGATACAGACAGAGAGAAAAGAGTTGAGGGAGCATCGATGATACAGGTAGAGAGAAAAGAGTTGAGGAAGCATCGATGATACAGACAGAGAGAAAAGAGTTGAGGAAGCATTGATGATACAGACAGAGAGAAAAGAGTTGAGGAAGCATCGATGATACAGACAGAGAGAAAAGAGTTGAGGGAGCATCGATGATACAGGTACAGAGAAAAGAGTTGAGGAAGCATCGATGATACAGACAGAGAGAAAAGAGTTGAGGGAGCATCGATGATACAGGTAGAGAGAAAAGAGTTGAGGAAGCATCGATGATACAGACAGAGAGAAAAGAGTTGAGGAAGCATTGATGATACAGACAGAGAGAAAAGAGTTGAGGAAGCATCGATGATACAGACAGAGAGAAAAGAGTTGAGGGAACATTGATGATACAGACAGAGAGAAAAGAGTTGAGGAAGCATCGATGATACAGACAGAGAGAAAAGAGTTGAGGAAGCATCGATGATACAGACAGAGAGAAAAGAGTTGAGGGAACATTGATGATACAGACAGAGAGAAAAGAGTTGAGGAAGCATCGATGATACAGACAGAGAGAAAAGAGTTGAGGGAGCATCGATGATACAGACAGAGAGAAAAGAGTTGAGGAAGCATCGATGATACAGACAGAGAGAAAAGAGTTGAGGGAGCATCGATGATACAGACAGAGAGAAAAGAGTTGAGGAAGCATCGATGATACAGACAGAGAGAAAAGAGTTGAGGGAACATTGATGATACAGACAGAGAGAAAAGAGTTGAGGAAGCATCGATGATACAGACAGAGAGAAAAGAGTTGAGGGAGCATCGATGATACAGACAGAGAGAAAAGAGTTGAGGAAGCATCTATGATACAGACAGGCAGGGAGAAAAGAGTTGAGGGAACATTGATGATACAGACAGAGAGAAAAGAGTTGAGGAAGCATCGATGATACAGACAGAGAGAAAAGAGTTGAGGAAGCATCGATGATACAGACAGAGAGAAAAGAGTTGAGGGAACATCGATGATACAGACAGAGAGAAAAGAGTTGAGGGAACATCGATGATACAGGCAGAGAGAAAAGAGTTGAGGGAACATCGATGATACAGACAGGTAGAGAGAAAAGAGTTGAGGAAGCATCGATGATACAGACAGGCAGAGAGAAAAGAGTTGAGGGAACGTCGATGATACAGACAGGTAGAGAGAAAAGAGTTGAGGGAACGTCGATGATACAGACAGGCAGAGAGAAAAGAGTTGAGGGAACATCGATGATACAGACAGGCAGAGAGAAAAGAGTTGAGGGAACATCGATGATACAGGCAGAGAGAAAAGAGTTGAGGGAACGTCGATGATACAGACAGGCAGAGAGAAAAGAGTTGAGGGAACGTCGATGATACAGACAGGCAGAGAGAAAAGAGTTGAGGGAGCATTGATGATACAGACAGGCAGGGAGACACGTCCGTCAGATAGGGTAGGGTTGTAGTGTGTTAGTGGAAGGGTTGTAGTGTGTTAGTGGGAGGGTTGTAGTGTGTTAGTGTGGAAGGGTTGTAGTGTGTTAGAGGGAGGGTTGTAGTGTGTTAGTGTGGAAGGGTTGTAGTGTGGAAGGGTTGTAGTGTGTTAGTGGGAGGGTTGTAGTGTGGAAGGGTTGTAGTGTGGAAGGGTTGTGGTGTGGAAGGGTTGTGGTGTGTTGGTGGGAGGGTTGTAGTGTGTTAGTGTGGAAGGGTTGTAGTGTGGAAGGGTTGTAGTGTGTTAGTGGGAGGGTTGTAGTGTGTTAGTGTGGAAGGGTTGTAGTGTGGAAGGGTTGTAGTGTGTTAGTGGGAGGGTTGTAGTGTGGAAGGGTTGTGGTGTGTTGGTGGGAGGGTTGTAGTGTGGAAGGGTTGTGGTGTGTTGGTGGGAGGGTTGTAGTGTGTTAGTGTGGAAGGGTTGTAGTGTGGAAGGGTTGTAGTGTGTTAGTGGGAGGGTTGTAGTGTGTTAGTGTGGAAGGGTTGTAGTGTGGAAGGGTTGTAGTGTGTTAGTGGGAGGGTTGTAGTGTGTTAGTGTGGAAGGGTTGTAGTGTGGAAGGGTTGTAGTGTGGAAGGGTTGTAGTGTGTTAGTGGGAGGGTTGTAGTGTGTTAGTGTGGAAGGGTTGTAGTGTGGAAGGGTTGTAGTGTGTTAGTGGGAGGGTTGTCGTGTGTTAGTGTGGAAGGGTTGTAGTGTGGAAGGGTTGTAGTGTGTTAGTGGGAAGGTTGTTGTGTGTTAGTGTGGAAGGGTTGTAGTGTGTTAGTGTGGAAGGGTTGTAGTGTGTTAGTGTGGGAGGGTTGTCGTGTGTTAGTGTGGAAGGGTTGTAGTGTGGAAGGGTTGTAGTGTGTTAGTGTGGAAGGGTTGTAGTGTGGAAGGGTTGTAGTGTGGAAGGGTTGTAGTGTGTTAGTGGGAGGGTTGTAGTGTGTTAGTGTGGAAGGGTTGTAGTGTGTTAGTGGGAGGGTTGTAGTGTGGAAGGGTTGTAGTGTGTTAGTGTGGAAGGGTTGTAGTGTGGAAGGGTTGTAGTGTGTTAGTGGGAGGGTTGTAGTGTGTTAGTGTGGAAGGGTTGTAGTGTGTTAGTGTGGAAGGGTTGTAGTGTGGAAGGGTTGTAGTGTGTTAGTGTGGAAGGGTTGTAGTGTGGAAGGGTTGTAGTGTGGAAGGGTTGTAGTGTGTTAGTGGAAGGGTTGTAGTGTGGAAGGGTTGTAGTGTGTTAGTGGAAGGGTTGTAGTGTGGAAGGGTTGTAGTGTGGAAGGGTTGTAGTGTGTTAGTGGGAGGGTTGTAGTGTGTTAGTGTGGAAGGGTTGTAGTTTGTTAGTGTGGAAGGGTTGTAGTGTGGAAGGGTTGTAGTGTGTTAGTGTGGAAGGGTTGTAGTGTGGAAGGGTTGTAGTGTGTTAGTGGAAGGGTTGTAGTGTGCGTGTGGATAACATCTAAAACATTCAAGAGATCTTAATCGGCTTGAAGGGAAATGCAGGCTGGCTTTCAGAAACAACGTTAAAAATACACACAGAACACACACTACATGTCCCTTCCACTCTTCTGAACACACACACACACACACACACACACACACACACACACACACACACACACACACACACACACACACACACACAGTCATCCATCCCTTCCACTCTCACTGTTCTCCTCTCTTCCTCTGGTTCATTCAGGAGGAGTCTGAAGTTGATTTCCATCGGTATCCATCCACCAGCCTGCCGGACCTGGTCAGTACCTGCGCCTCGTCTTCCTCCTCCTCTGCTTCTCCCAGCGACAATCAGGAGAACATGGAACCTCATCACAGGCACGGAGTTTGGGAGGACCTCGCAGCCAGCAGCCTCAGCCTCTCTCGGTCTCGACCTACCACAGTACGTGCAGTACGTGTGTGTTTACAGTGTTTGTCTCTTGTGTTTAGGTGTGGAAGTCTGTCCGGTCTCTTTCTCTCTTGATGTGGGTGTGTTTTGAGACTATGAGCTATAACAACTGTGCTGGATCTCTACCTGCTTAGAGCTACAAACACTTTCCCTCTGATATCTGTAGAGGGTGTCCTGTATCTGTCCTTCATCTTCTTCGTTCACTTAAACTAGTCCAACGCTTCAAATCAAATCAAATGTTATTTGTCATATGTTTTGTAAACAACAGGTGTAGACTAACAGGGAAATGCTTGGTAAACAACAGGTGTAGACTAACAGTGAAATGTTTTGTAAACAACAGGTGTAGACTAACAGGGAAATGCTTGGTAAACAACAGGTGTAGACTAACAGTGAAATGTTTTGTAAACAACAGGTGTAGACTAACAGGGAAATGCTTGGTAAACAACAGGTGTAGACTAACAGTGAAATGCTTGGTAAACAACAGGTGTGGACTAACAGGGAAATGCTTGGTAAACAACAGGTGTAGACTAACAGTGAAATGCTTGGTAAACAACAGGTGTAGACTAACAGGGAAATGCTTGGTAAACAACAGGTGTAGACTAACAGTGAAATGCTTGGTAAACAACAGGTGTAGACTAACAGTGAAATGCTTGGTAAACAACAGGTGTAGACTAACAGGGAAATGCTTGGTAAACAACAGGTGTAGACTAACAGGGAAATGCTTGGTAAACAACAGGTGTAGACTAACAGGGAAATGCTTGGTAAACAACAGGTGTAGACTAACAGGGAAATGCTTGGTAAACAACAGGTGTAGACTAACAGGGAAATGCTTGGTAAACAACAGGTGTAGACTAACAGGGAAATGCTTGGTAAACAACAGGTGTAGACTAACAGGGAAATGCTTGGTAAACAACAGGTGTAGACTAACAGTGAAATGCTTGGTAAACAACAGGTGTAGACTAACAGGGAAATGCTTGGTAAACAACAGGTGTAGACTAACAGGGAAATGCTTGGTAAACAACAGGTGTAGACTAACAGGGAAATGCTTGGTAAACAACAGGTGTAGACTAACAGGGAAATGCTTGGTAAACAACAGGTGTAGACTAACAGGGAAATGCTTGGTAAACAACAGGTGTAGACTAACAGGGAAATGCTTGGTAAACAACAGGTGTAGACTAACAGGGAAATGCTTGGTAAACAACAGGTGTAGACTAACAGGGAAATGCTTGGTAAACAACAGGTGTAGACTAACAGGGAAATGCTTGGTAAACAACAGCTGTAGACTAACAGGGAAATGCTTGGTAAACAACAGGTGTAGACTAACAGGGAAATGCTTGGTAAACAACAGGTGTAGACTAACAGGGAAATGCTTGGTAAACAACAGGTGTAGACTAACAGGGAAATGCTTGGTAAACAACAGGTGTAGACTAACAGGGAAATGCTTGGTAAACAACAGGTGTAGACTAACAGGGAAATGCTTGGTAAACAACAGGTGTAGACTAACAGGGAAATGCTTGGTAAACAACAGGTGTAGACTAACAGGGAAATGCTTGGTAAACAACAGGTGTAGACTAACAGGGAAATGCTTGGTAAACAACAGGTGTAGACTAACAGGGAAATGCTTGGTAAACAACAGGTGTAGACTAACAGGGAAATGCTTGGTAAACAACAGGTGTAGACTAACAGGGAAATGCTTGGTAAACAACAGGTGTAGACTAACAGGGAAATGCTTGGTAAACAACAGGTGTAGACTAACAGTGAAATGCTTGGTAAACAACAGGTGTAGACTAACAGGGAAATGCTTGGTAAACAACAGGTGTAGACTAACAGGGAAATGCTTGGTAAACAACAGGTGTAGACTAACAGGGAAATGCTTGGTAAACAACAGGTGTAGACTAACAGGGAAATGCTTGGTAAACAACAGGTGTAGACTAACAGGGAAATGCTTGGTAAACAACAGGTGTAGACTAACAGGGAAATGCTTGGTAAACAACAGGTGTAGACTAACAGGGAAATGCTTGGTAAACAACAGGTGTAGACTAACAGGGAAATGCTTGGTAAACAACAGGTGTAGACTAACAGGGAAATGCTTGGTAAACAACAGCTGTAGACTAACAGGGAAATGCTTGGTAAACAACAGGTGTAGACTAACAGGGAAATGCTTGGTAAACAACAGGTGTAGACTAACAGGGAAATGCTTGGTAAACAACAGGTGTAGACTAACAGGGAAATGCTTGGTAAACAACAGGTGTAGACTAACAGTGAAATGCTTTGGTAAACAACAGGTGTAGACTAACAGGGAAATGCTTGGTAAACAACAGGTGTAGACTAACAGGGAAATGCTTGGTAAACAACAGGTGTAGACTAACAGTGAAATGCTTGGTAAACAACAGGTGTAGACTAACAGGGAAATGCTTGGTAAACAACAGGTGTAGACTAACAGGGAAATGCTTGGTAAACAACAGGTGTAGACTAACAGGGAAATGCTTGGTAAACAACAGGTGTAGACTAACAGGGAAATGCTTGGTAAACAACAGGTGTAGACTAACAGGGAAATGCTTGGTAAACAACAGGTGTAGACTAACAGGGAAATGCTTGGTAAACAACAGGTGTAGACTAACAGTGAAATGCTTGTTAAACAACAGGTGTAGACTAACAGGGAAATGCTTGGTAAACAACAGGTGTAGACTAACAGGGAAATGCTTGGTAAACAACAGGTGTAGACTAACAGGGAAATGCTTGGTAAACAACAGGTGTAGACTAACAGGGAAATGCTTGGTAAACAACAGGTGTAGACTAACAGGGAAATGCTTGGTAAACAACAGGTGTAGACTAACAGGGAAATGCTTACTTCCCAACAACGCAGAAAGAAAGAAAATAGAGAAATAATTTAAAAAAGAAAATGATAACATGAGGAATAAATACACAATGAGTAACAACGATAACTTGCCGAAAATACACGGGGTACCAGTACTGAGTCGATGTGCAGGGGTGCGAGGTAATTGAGGTACATAATGTATGTACAGTACACATAGGTAGAGGTACAGTAACAGCAGGATACTATAGGTAGGGGTAAAGGATAGATAATAGACAGTAACAGCAGTATACTGTAGGTAGGGGTAAAGGATAGATAATAGACAGTAACAGCAGTATACTGTAGGTAGGGGTAAAGGATAGATAATAGACAGTAACAGCAGTATACTGTAGGTAGGGGTAAAGGATAGATAATAGACAGTAACAGCAGTATACTGTAGGTAGGGGTAAAGGATAGATAATAGACAGTAACAGCAGTATACTGTAGGTAGGGGTAAAGGATAGATAATAGACAGTAACAGCAGTATACTGTAGGTAGGGGTAAAGGATAGATAATAGACAGTAACAGCAGTATACTGTAGGTAGGGGTAAAGGATAGATAATAGACAGTAACAGCAGTATACTGTAGGTAGTTGTAAAGGATAGATAATAGACAGTAACAGCAGTATACTGTAGGTAGTTGTAAAGGATAGATAATAGACAGTAACAGCAGTATACTGTAGGTAGGGGTAAAGGATAGATAATAGACAGTAACAGCAGTATACTGTAGGTAGGGGTAAATGATAGATAATAGACAGTAACAGCAGTATACTGTAGGTAGGGGTAAAGGACAGATAATAGACAGTAACAGCAGTATACTGTAGGTAGGGGTAAATGATAGATAATAGACAGTAACAGCAGTATACTGTAGGTAGGGGTAAAGGATAGATAATAGACAGTAACAGCAGTATACTGTAGGTAGGGGTAAAGGATAGATAATAGACAGTAACAGCAGTATACTGTAGGTAGGGGTAAAGGATAGATAATAGACAGTAACAGCAGTATACTGTAGGTAGGGGTAAAGGATAGATAATAGACAGTAACAGCAGTATACTGTAGGTAGGGGTAAAGGATAGATAATAGACAGTAACAGCAGTATACTGTAGGTAGGGGTAAAGGATAGATAATAGACAGTAACAGCAGTATACTGTAGGTAGGGGTAAAGGATAGATAATAGACAGTAACAGCAGTATACTGTAGGTAGGGGTAAAGGATAGATAATAGACAGTAACAGCAGTATACTGTAGGTAGGGGTAAAGGATAGATAATAGACAGTAACAGCAGTATACTGTAGGTAGGGGTAAAGGATAGATAATAGACAGTAACAGCAGTATACTGTAGGTAGGGGTAAAGGATAGATAATAGACAGTAACAGCAGTATACTGTAGGTAGGGGTAAAGGATAGATAATAGACAGTAACAGCAGTATACTGTAGGTAGGGGTAAAGGATAGATAATAGACAGTAACAGCAGTATACTGTAGGTAGGGGTATAGGATAGATAATAGACAGTAACAGCAGTATACTGTAGGTAGGGGTAAAGGATAGATAATAGACAGTAACAGCAGTATACTGTAGGTAGGGGTAAAGGATAGATAATAGACAGTAACAGCAGTATACTGTAGGTAGGGGTAAAGGATAGATAATAGACAGTAACAGCAGTATACTGTAGGTAGGGGTAAAGGATAGATAATAGACAGTAACAGCAGTATACTGTAGGTAGGGGTAAAGGATAGATAATAGACAGTAACAGCAGTATACTGTAGGTAGGGGTAAAGGATAGATAATAGACAGTAACAGCAGTATACTGTAGGTAGGGGTAAAGGATAGATAATAGACAGTAACAGCAGTATACTGTAGGTAGGGGTAAAGGATAGATAATAGACAGTAACAGCAGTATACTGTAGGTAGGGGTAAAGGATAGATAATAGACAGTAACAGCAGTATACTGTAGGTAGGGGTATAGGATAGATAATAGACAGTAACAGCAGTATACTGTAGGTAGGGGTAAAGGATAGATAATAGACAGTAACAGCAGTATACTGTAGGTAGGGGTAAAGGATAGATAATAGACAGTAACAGCAGTATACTGTAGGTAGGGGTATAGGATAGATAATAGACAGTAACAGCAGTATACTGTAGGTAGGGGTAAAGGATAGATAATAGACAGTAACAGCAGTATACTGTAGGTAGGGGTAAAGGATAGATAATAGACAGTAACAGCAGTATACTGTAGGTAGGGGTAAAGGATAGATAATAGACAGTAACAGCAGTATACTGTAGGTAGGGGTAAAGGATAGATAATAGACAGTAACAGCAGTATACTGTAGGTAGGGGTAAAGGATAGATAATAGACAGTAACAGCAGTATACTGTAGGTAGGGGTAAAGGATAGATAATAGACAGTAACAGCAGTATACTGTAGGTAGGGGTAAAGGATAGATAATAGACAGTAACAGCAGTATACTGTAGGTAGGGGTAAAGGATAGATAATAGACAGTAACAGCAGTATACTGTAGGTAGGGGTAAAGGATAGATAATAGACAGTAACAGCAGTATACTGTAGGTAGGGGTAAATGATAGATAATAGACAGTAACAGCAGTATACTGTAGGTCGGGGTAAAGGATAGATAATAGACAGTAACAGCAGTATACTGTAGGTAGGGGTAAAGGATAGATAATAGGCAGTAACAGCAGTATACTGTAGGTAGGGGTATAGGATAGATAATAGACAGTAACAGCAGTATACTGTAGGTAGGGGTAAAGGATAGATAATAGACAGTAACAGCAGTATACTGTAGGTAGGGGTAAAGGATAGATAATAGACAGTAACAGCAGTATACTGTAGGTAGGGGTAAAGGATAGATAATAGACAGTAACAGCAGTATACTGTAGGTAGGGGTAAAGGATAGATAATAGACAGTAACAGCAGTATACTGTAGGTAGGGGTAAAGGATAGATAATAGACAGTAACAGCAGTATACTGTAGGTAGGGGTAAAGGATAGATAATAGACAGTAACAGCAGTATACTGTAGGTAGGGGTAAAGGATAGATAATAGACAGTAACAGCAGTATACTGTAGGTAGGGGTAAAGGATAGATAATAGACAGTAACAGCAGTATACTGTAGGTAGGGGTAAAGGATAGATAATAGACAGTAACAGCAGTATACTGTAGGTAGGGGTAAAGGATAGATAATAGACAGTAACAGCAGTATACTGTAGGTAGGGGTAAAGGATAGATAATAGACAGTAACAGCAGTATACTGTAGGTAGGGGTAAAGGATAGATAATAGACAGTAACAGCAGTATACTGTAGGTAGGGGTAAATGATAGATAATAGACAGTAACAGCAGTATACTGTAGGTAGGGGTAAAGGATAGATAATAGACAGTAACAGCAGTATACTGTAGGTAGGGGTAAAGGATAGATAATAGACAGTAACAGCAGTATACTGTAGGTAGGGGTAAAGGATAGATAATAGACAGTAACAGCAGTATACTGTAGGTAGGGGTAAAGGATAGATAATAGACAGTAACAGCAGTATACTGTAGGTAGGGGTAAAGGATATATAATAGACAGTTACAGATCAGATCAGATGAGGTCTGAACTGAACACCACCTTACCCTTCAGATCAGATGAGGTCTGAACTGACACCACCCTTCAGATCAGATGAGGTCTGAACTGACACCACCCTTCAGATCAGATGAGGTCTGAACTGAACACCACCTTAAATCAAATCAAAAATCAAATCAAATTTTATTTGTCACATACACATGGTTAGCAGATGTTAATGCGAGTGTAGCGAAATGCTTGTGCTTCTAGTTCCGACAATACCCTTCAGATCAGATGAGGTCTGAACTGAACATCACCTTACCCTTCAGATCAGATGAGGTCTGAACTGAACACCACCTTACCCTTCAGATCAGATGAGGTCTGAACTGACACCACCCTTCAGATCAGATGAGGTCTGAACTGAACACCACCTTACCCTTCAGATCAGATGAGGTCTGAACTGAACATCACCTTACCCTTCAGATCAGATGAGGTCTGAACTGAACATCACCTTACCCTTCAGATCAGATGAGGTCTGAACTGAACACCACCTTACCCTTCAGATCAGATGAGGTCTGAACTGAACATCACCTTACCCTTCAGATCAGATGAGGTCTGAACTGACACCACCCTTCAGATCAGATGAGGTCTGAACTGAACATCACCTTACCCTTCAGATCAGATGAGGTCTGAACTGAACACCAACTTACCCTTCAGATCAGATGAGGTCTCAACTGAACACCACCTTACCCTTCAGATCAGATGAGGTCTGAACTGACACCACCCTTCAGATCAGATGAGGTCTGAACTGAACACCACCTTACCCTTCAGATCAGATGAGGTCTGAACTGAACACCACCTTATCCTTCAGATCAGATGAGGTCTGAACTGAACATCACCTTACCCTTCAGATCAGATGAGGTCTGAACTGAACACCACCTTTCAGATCAGAAGAGGTCTGAACTGAACACCACCTTACCTTTCAGATCACAAAGTGGGCTTCTATGTAGCAATTATCACTTTATTAATGTGCAAATCACTTCAATTCATCCTGGCTCGCCTGGCTGGCTGGCATGGTTTCTGTTGAGCTTCCCTCCCCTTGTCTTGCTGTTAGTCCTATTATGATAATTATTTTCCTCCCTTTCTCTACCACATGGTATCTCCCCATCCTCCACCACATGGTATCTCCCATCCTCCACCACATGGTATCTCCCCTTCCTCCATGGTATCTCCCATCCTCCACCACATGGTATCTCCCATCCTCCACCACATGGTATATCCCCTTCCTCCACCACATGGTATCTCCCCTTCCTCCACCACATGGTATCTCCCACATGGTATCTCCCATCCTCCACTACATGTTATCTCCCCTTCCTCCACCACATGGTATCTCCCATCCTCCACCACATGGTATCTCCCCTTCCTCCACCACATGGTATCTCCCATCCTCTACCACATGTTATCTCCCGTTCCTCCACCACATGTTATCTCCCCTTCCTCCACCACATGTTATATCCCCTTCCTCCACCACATGGTATCTCCCATCCTCCACCACATGTTACCTCCCCTTCCTCCACCACATGGTATCTCCTATCCTCCACCACATGGTATCTCCCCTTCCTCCACCACATGGTATCTCCCATCCTCCACCACATGGAATCTCCCCTTCATCCACCACATGGTATATCCCATCCTCTACCACATGGTATCTCCCCATCCTCCACCACATGGTATCTCCCATCCTCCACCACATGGTATCTCCCCTTCCTCCACCACATGGAATCTCCCCTTCCTCCACCACATGGTATCTCCCATCCTCCACCACATGGTATCTCCCCTTCCTCCACCACATGGTATCTCCCATCCTCCACCACATGGTATCTCCCACACTAGTGGTTGAATATAATACAGGAAACAACATACAGTTGAATAATGCTGAACTCACAACTACTAAAAAGGGATTTACAACAGTTCATTAAATGAACACCCTGTGAAAAACCTTTAATTTACGGTGCATTCGGAAAGTATTCAGACGCATTGACTTTATCCACATTTTGTTACGTTACAGCCTTATTTTTTAAATTGATTAAATCGTTTTTTCCCCTAATCAATCTACACACAATACGCCATAATGAGAAAGCAAAAACAGGTTTTTAGAAATGTAGCTAATTTATTAAAAATACAAATCTGAAATATTACATTTACATAAGTATTCAGACCCTTTACTCAGTACTTTGTTGAAGCATCTTTGGCAGCGATTACATCATTGAGTCTTCTTGGGTATGACGTTACAAGCTTGGCACACCTGTATTTGGGGAGTTTCTCCCATTCTTCTCTGCAGATCCTCTCAAGCTCTGTCAGGTTGGATGGGGAGCGTTGCTGCACAGCTATTTTCAGGTCTCTCCAGAGACTTGTTCTGAAGCCACTCCTGCGTTGTCTTGGCTGTGTGCTTAGGGTTGTTGTCCTGTTGGAAGGTGAACCTTCACTCCAGTCTGAGGTCCTGAGTGCTATGGAGTAGGTTTTCATCAAGGATCTCTCTGTACTTTTCTCCGTTAATCTTTCCCTCGATCCTGACTAATCTCCCGGTCCCTGCTGCTGAAAGACATCCCCACAGCATGATGCTGCCACCACCATGCTTCACTGTAGGGATGGTGCCAGTTTCTTTAATATGTGACGCTTGGCATTCAGGCCAAAGAGTTCAATCTTGGTTTCATCAGACCAGAGAATCTTGTTTCTTATTGTATGAGAGTCCTTTAGGTGCCTTTTGGCAAACTCCAAGTGGGCTGTCATGTGCCTTTTACTCAGGAGGGGTTTCCGTCTGGCCACTCTACCATAAAGGCCTGATTGGTGGAGTACTGCATAGATGTTTGTCCTTCTGGAAGGTTCTCCCATCTCCGCAGAGGAACCCTGGAGCTCTGTCATAGTGACCATCGGGGTCTTGGTCACCTCCCTGACCAAGGCCCTTCTCCCCCCCGATTGCTCAGTTTGGCCAGACGGCCAGCTCTAGGATGAGTCTTGGTGGTTCTAAACTTCTTCCATTTAAGAATGATGGAGGCCACTGTGTTCTTGGGGACCTTCAATGCTGCATACGTTTTTTGGAACCTTTTCCCAGATCTGTGCCTCAAAACAATTCTGTCTCAGAGCTCTACAGACCATTCCTTCGATCTCTCTGCAGCACTTCACCAATCATGCCTTCATGGTAGGGTGGCCAGACAGGAGCCACTCTTTAGTAAAATTCTCACATAGGTGTTCCCCTTATCCAGGTGGCAGAGGGTAGTGTGGATTGCAATAGAGTTTGCTTCATCTGTGGATCTGCTGGGGCGGTTTGTGAATTGGAGTGTGTCTAGGGTTTCTGTTATTGTGTTGATGTGAGCCATGACCAGCCTTTCAACGCCTTGCATGTCTACAGATGTGAGTGCTATAGGGCAATAGTAATTTAAGAAAGTTACCTTGACAATGTCAGTGAAGACAATTTGCCAACTGGTCAGCGTATGCTCTAAGTATGTGTCCTGGTAATATGTCTGGCCCTATGGCCTTGTGAATGTTAACCTATTTATAGGTCTTACTCACAACGGCTATGGAGAGTGTGATCACACAACCATCCTGAACAGCTAGTGCTCTCATTCATGGTTCAGTGTTGCTCGACTTCAAGCGAGAATAGAAGGCATTTATCTCATTTGGTAGCTTCCCGTCACTGGCCAGCTCTTTGTAGTCCATGATAGTTCGCAAGCCCTGACTAGTGGCTTGTCTGCCTCTCTTGTGCCGTCTCTTCCTCTTTCGAGTCCTAGAGATTAGGGCCTGGAACTACTCCAACAGCTATATGCTAGTCTCTCTTGAACTAGTCCAACTAGTCCGATCGCTGCAGCTGTACATAGTCCACCAGTAAATAGCCCACCCAATTTACCTACCTCATCCCCATACTGTTTATATTTATTTACTTTTCTGCTCTTTTGCACACCAGTATCTCTACCTGTACATGACCATCTGATCATTTATCACTCCAGTGTTAATCTGCTAAATTGTAATTATTCGCCTACCTCCTCATGCCTTTTGCACACAATGTAGATAGACTCTCTTTTTTCTTTCTTTCTACTGTGTTATTGACTTGTTTATTGTTCACTCCATGTGTAACTCTGTGTTGTCTGTTCACACTGCTATGCTTTATCTTGGCCAGGTCGCAGTTGTAAATGAGAACTTGTTCTCAACTAGCCTACCTGGTTAAATAAAGGTGAAATAAAAAAATAAAAAAGCAGCTATATGCTAGTCTCTCTTAAACTAGTCCAACTGCTTGTTGTACTCTCTCTCTTAAATTAGCCCAGCATCTATAATGCTACTCTCTCTCTTAAACTAGTCCAACAGCTTGTTGTACTCTCTCTCTTAAATTAGCCCAGCATCTATAATGCTACTCTCTCTCTTGAACTAGTCCAACTGCTTGTTGTACTCTCTCTCTTAAATTAGCCCAGCATCTATAATGCTACTCTCTCTCTTGAACTAGTCCAACTGCTTGTTGTACTCTCTCTCTTAAATTAGCCCAGCATCTATAATGCTACTCTCTCTCTTAAACTAGTCCAACTGCTTGTTGTACTCTCTCTCTTAAATTAGCCCAGCATCTATAATGCTACTCTCTCTCTTAAACTAGTCCAACAGCTTGTTGTACTCTCTCTCTTAAATTAGCCCAGCATCTATAATGCTACTCTCTCTCTTGAACTAGTCCAACTGCTTGTTGTACTCTCTCTCTTAAATTAGCCCAGCATCTATAATGCTACTCTCTCTCTTGAACTAGTCCAACTGCTTGTTGTACTCTCTCTCTTAAATTAGCCCAGCATCTATAATGCTACTCTCTCTCTTAAACTAGTCCAACAGCTATGTTCTACTCTCTCTCCTAAACTAGTCCAACAGCTATGTTCTACTCTCTCTCCTAAACTAGTCCAACAGCTATGTTCTACTCTCTCTCCTAAACTAGTCCAACAGCTATGTTCCTTCCCATTCCTCTGTCATTCTCTCCTGTTGTCTGTTTTGGTCTCTCAGGTTCATCAGCGTCCCCCCCCCCCCCCCCCCCTGAAATGAGATGTTCTCTAGTGTTGTCATTTTGAGCTAGTTCCAATCCTCTTGTGCAGCAGCCCATCTGCGTGTTTAACTTCCGTCTAACTTCAGGAGCACTTGAGAAATAATTAATTCACCCACTGATAGAAGCTAGCTAGCTGTGGTGTCCGTCTTCGTTAGTTCTGTGTTCTGTGATTTAAATTGGCCAGGGTTTATCACCAGGATGGCTGGTCATTCAGCGGTTTAGCTTGGTGGGTCACTTCCTGATGACAGGGGCAGTTGGGAAGGTGTTGGACTACTGTAGGTTCTTCAGACTAGGTCTGGGACAACCGTTGAGTTTCATACTGTGTGCATTATGTATTTGCAGTAAATATGTAGAAGCGGGTGTGTGTGTGTGTGTGTGTGGGCTTGTTAGCACTGAGCAAAGTGGGTCACACACTCCCACAGCAAGCTCCTCACTGTTTCTCTCTCTCTCTCCCTCTCTCTCTCTCTCTCTCTCTCTCTCTCTCTCTCTCTCTCTCTCTCTCTCTCTCTCTCTCTCTCTCTCTCTCTCTCTCTCTCTCTCTCTCTCTCTCTCTCTCTCTCTCTCTCTCTCTCTCCCTCTCTCTCTCTCTCCCTCTCTCTCCTCTCTCTGTCCTCTCTCTCTCTTTCTCTCTCTCTTTCTCTCTCTCTTTCTCTCTCTCCCTCTCTCTCTCTCTCACCTCTCTCTCTCTCTCTCTCTCTCTCTCTCTCTCTCTCTCTCTCTCTCTCTCTCTCTCTCTCTCTCTCTCTCTCTCTCTCTCTCTCTCTCTCTCTCTCTCTCTCTCTCTCTCTCTCTCTCTCTCTCTCTCTCTCTCTCTCTCTCTCTCTCTCTCTCTCTCTCTCTCTCTCTCTCTCTCTCTCTCTCTCTCTCTCTCTCTCTCTCTCTCTCTCTCTCTCTCTCTCTCTCTCTCTCTCTCTCTCTCTCTCTCTCTCTCTCTCTCTCTCTCTCTCTCTCTCTCTGCATTCCACAGCTGCTGTTGAAGTAGCTGT